>NC_088884.1:140084168-140136668 GCF_037157495.1 Lathamus discolor | reverse complement strand
TGCGAGCTCTAAATGGTCCTCCCTTTATGGCCACCAGACAAGAGGAGAAAAGCGCTGCTAACATCTGTCTTCCGTCCCCCAAATCTAAAGGGCACCAAAGAATGATGTGAATCTAAGTGTTACTACAGCGGGGATTTGTCTTTATTTACCCGAGCTCTCATGAATATGAATACGCGTTTGGGGCAGGGGGCGCTTCCCCCCTCTCAAACAGCACAGGGCATTTAAAAAACAAAACCCAAAAAACCAACAAAAGCAAACCGAAAAACCCCGAGTGCGTTTCCTCGGGGGTAAGGGGCGGGGGGGACACCTTTTGTGATGCGTTTCTTTCCCCGCAGCGGTACCGCGCTGCCTCCCGCGCCAGCGGAAGCGGGGCCGCCACCGGGGCTGCGGGGCCGCTCGGCAGCGGTGGTGCCCACCGCTGCACCTGGCCCGGGACTCCCCGCCGGTGCCCCTGTGCCTGCGGCTCCGCAGTGCCCAGGGCTGGCTCGGGACCCCCTCCCCGTCTCGGGTTGGGTGTCGCCAGCTCGCAGGCCCCCCCTCCCCGGCTCTGTGCTCCAGTTGTTCTTTGTACACGCGAGCGGCTCTGCCGAAAAAGTTGTAGCAAATGGGTAATTCGATTATTCCCACTATAGGCCAACTGCCTCAGCGGCCTTCCCCCACGCGTCTGGCTGGGGGCAGAGAAACCATCTCCAAGGAATAATCAAATCAAGGCGAAGTGTGGAAAAACCCCTTCTGATTTCCAGGCGACGCAAATAGAATTAGAGCCTCCCGGTTGCTCCACTCCCCCTTCTCCTTTTTTTTTTTTTTTTTTTTTTTTTTTTCACCCCTTCCAGAAAAGCCCTTTTGTCTCTGCCGCAAACTCCGTCCCAGCGGGGCTGCGCGGGATGCGGAGGATGCGCGGGGTGCGGGAGCGGGTGCTGCTGCTGGCCTGCCAGCAGGTGCCAAAGAAAACCGCATCGGGAGTGTAAAAGCTGCTCTTCTTTCCTCTCTGCCAGGGACAGGGCCCCGGGCTGCCGGAGGAACGCTCGAAGGCAGCGGAGCACTGCGGGGCACCGCGGAGCACAGCGCGCCTTTGTGCGCCCGCCCTGGCCGTGGGAAAGCGCCTCCGGGCTCGGCCCCGCTCCCTCTGCTCCGCGGTCCCCCGGGGAAGCGCCGTCCCGCCCGCCGGAATCACCCACTAAATAACGGCGAGGGGCTCTTTAGTAGTGCTTCATTTGGAGGGCGCCCGGGCAGGACGGGGCGCGCAGCTCAGCGCGGCCGCGGGGCCCGGCCCCTCACTGCCCAGGTAATGGGACTGGAGGGGCCGGTGACACGTGCTGGCTTGCACCCCGTCAAAGCGTGGGGCTGGGGGGACACGTCCCTGCTCCTGCCGCATCCCTGGGCTCCCTGCCACCCCGGGGAAGCAGGAGGAAAAAATCCCCCTTTTTGTCTTTTTTGCTGCCTTGCTCCCGGGGCTGCGCAGGCTGCGCTTCTCGGCCTTGCGCGGAAACAAGCGGGCCCCGAGGTTGCCCGTTCCGCGGTCCCCCAGCTGAGAGGGCCCTGCGCGCAGCGGGCTCCTTCCCTCCCTCCTTTCCATCTTCTCCCCTCTTCCGCGCCTCTCCGCGCTAACTCGGATGCCAGGTGGCTGGATGCGCTCTTGGCTGGTCCGCCGCTGCGTGATCAGTTGGGACGGGGGCATTTTCAATAATGATGATGACAATAATAACAACAGCAGCAGCAACGATGAAGATGCGGTGGCGTTCGGGCGGCCGCCAGCAGAGGGATCTGCGCTTTGCTCTTCCCCGCTGGCCGCTGCTACCTCGGCTGCGGCAACATCTGCTGAGCTGGAGGAGACAGGGCGCTTGAGCAGAAGCACAGATGTAAAAGTGACATCTGCTTGTGACAAAGGAGCGGGAATTAGATTAGGCGGGGAGGCCTTTCTGCGATTTAAAAAAAATAAATGCGAGCTGTAGACTGTGTAAGCAGAGGAAGAGGATGTGAAAGGCAGAACCGCTCGTTGGGCAGCTGCTAGGACAGCCGGGGCAGCGCAAGGGTCCTGGGAGCAGAAATAGCCCTAAGAGAAGGCTTTGCTTTTCCCTCTAGAAGCAGAGATACGACCGGATCAAAGCTTCCTGTCATTAGGAGCGAAGAACAGCGGGCAGCAAGGCGCCATTCGGACACGGGCAGAGATGCCTCCCTGCAGCTCCTGGCCACGCTGCTGGCACCAGCTAGCCAAAGAGGCTCAGATCCGGACACTTCTTTTCTTTGTTCCCTGATGGAATAAGTATAGGGAGGTTCATAAATCCAGAATTTTGGCGGCCTGGCTGTTGCTTGCCTTATGAACTGCCATATTTTTCTACCATTAATTAAAAAGTAAAAAAAGTGAAACAAATCAAAACTGAAAGTATAGGTTTAAGTTTAGGTATTTTGGTAAAGCAGAAACACATATCAAAGCTGTTGTTGCCCATTCAGTTGCAGCCGGTAGAGTCTTTACTGGCGCCACTACACTGCTTAGCAAGAAATAAAGCACCCCACACATTTCAAATTATATTGTCCTTACCTTCTGTTTTGTAAGCAATGCTTTTCCCAATTATATAAAAATTGAGATTGAATATAATGCCTTTTTTTCATAAGCCCTAGCACTTTTGAGTCTAGGAACACTTGACTCTTCATAGCAGGACACAGGAGAAATAGTAGGACTGAATTATATTTTAAATGATAGAAAAAATGTGCTGTATTGCAAAAATAGCAAGTTACAGAGCATAACACGCTGCACACTGGGGCAGATATAGTAATGCCTACTATAGGGCCTTGCCTCTAAGCTTGATGAAGTTGGTCAAAACCTGCTGAACCGTTTAAAGACTATGATTTCAGCAGAGTGTAGATTAGGCCCTTAGAGTTGAATAGCCTGTGGGGCTGCAGCTTGCCTGTGCAAGCTGATCCTTAACCTCATTACAAAGGTATGGAGTATAAGTGTGATGGCTTTGTTGGTAAGGGGGCTGAGGAGCGAGAAGATTGGATCACAGAAACTGAGAGACCCCTCATAAAATGCAGAGTAGGATAGGAGGAGAGAGTGCAGTGAAAATAGCTTTAAAAAGAATTAGGAAATCCTGCCAATAGAAAAAACAATTACTTTATATCCTTATTATGGCCAAAAAGTGTCAGTCCATATACCTTCTTGCAAATACAGAGGCACAGCAAAACATGCTGATGACTCACACATAGGGGTCTATGTCATATACGATTGTAGATACATTTTTGTGTTGTTTAATGAAAAGCATACTTACGAGTTTAAAAAAAGATCAAGAGTTTGGTATTTGTTGTTGTTTGATATTTTGGTATTTGCATCATAAGGTGATGGTCTGGATACAAGCTCCAGCTCGCTGAAAGCCTTGAAACTGCTGGTAGCAGAGGAGATTTGCCAAAGGAACATCCTTCTGTTTGTGCCCCGCTTCTTCTGTTCTTCCTTTAAGCAATCACTGGCCAGTATCAGACCTATGGCCTGACCCAATTACAGCAATTTTATGTTTCTATGCTTGTTTGTGTCAATGAATCAAATGAGGTTGAATGAGACAGTAAGAAAGATGGAAAGGTATGTTCTTCCCACAGTGAAGGATAACGATGTCTAAGTCAAGAGGTCATAGGAAAGTTAAAAAGGCCTCTTTTCTCAGAATAAGTATCCAGTGACAGGGAGGCAGGGTTTGACAAGCCTGAATTCCTGCCTGTAAGGGTGCACTGTGCCTTCGGGCAAGGTACTTTCAGCTCCCTCACAAAGGAATGGGTCAGCAGAAGGAATTATTGTTAAACTGTTTAATCAAAGCTCTCGTGTTGGCTCTGCTGAGGTGTACAGCAGCTCCCACATGAAACTGTAATGTGCCTTCTTGGGCTGTCACAAGGAACAGGTCAGAGCAATGCTTCATGCCGCAGAGACTAATGGTAATTAGTCAGTCTTTCATGATGAGCAAGAAACACTTAGTCAAATGGACTGGGACCTTTTCTTTAGTGATTCAAATACAGAGAGTTTGCTTGGGTTTAAAGTCAGAGCTCTATCCCCAGTAGAAGTCCCTGGGTACGTATGTACCAGCTGTGTACTGGGGCCACAGCTAGGCAACTGCTCTTGGGTAGGGTGTCATCACTGTGGATACAGCCCTGGTTACATTGCTCTGTGGCTTCTCTGCTCATTTTGGTTGTATCAGTTATTCCTATAAGACAACTTACCAAAGCTTAGTTGTGTTTGCTCTGCTGTTATTTTTTTTAAGTAGCACTCCAGCAAATTATTCCTGATGGATAGTCCCAGGCCCCTGTGCAAAAACAACGTAATACTGGCAGCTGGTCATTTTTAGCCTCCCAGTAAAAATTATTCAAATCAATCAATCAATCAGTCAATCAATCAAATTACTACTAGTCAGCCCCAAGTGCTAACCTGGAAAGTACACCAAAGCCTTCCTGCTAATCAATGGTCTTTTCATTTTATTGCAGTCAAAATGAGTTTACAGGCTCCTTCACTGAAACTCAAGTTTTATAAGGTCTGTCTTTCGCTAAGGGAGTACAAGAAGGGTGTTGGTGGGGCATTCAGACTTTAAGGGTCAGATTCTGGCTCCTTCTATTAGGATTTCAGGAAAAGGAGTGAAAATACCTTGTAAGTGTTGGCTGAAGAGGGAAGGCATTATACAAGTTTCCATCTGTGCGAGACAGCAGGAGGCAGAGCTGGACTTGTATGAAGCAGATATGAGAGTAATGTTACATCTTTTTTATGCTGACCACATATCTTCCTTAAGCCAATTATGCTTGATGCGAAGGGGCCTTAAATTAAAGGTAAATTATGTGTTTACATTCATAGACAATATGAATGGGTAATAGCTTCAGATGAGAACAAGACTGCCGTTTTTACTAAAGCCTTTTATGTAATCTGTGCTTGAATCCCTCCTGGAAAATGTGGGTTTATGTGTGTACTCTGAGACCTTGTGCTGTGCCATTAACTAAAATAATTGCCTATTTACAGACAGGTGCTGAAAGGATTGGCACTGGCTCAGTTCTTAAAAGTTTATTTGCAATCTGTAAGAAGATTTTTTCTAATGCATTTATAGACATTGTTCTAGTTAATACTCATGTAAATAGCACATTAATTGAGTTTTCAGATTCTGTAATTGTATAGTGAAATATGCTGATATCTTCAAAAGTAAAGAAAGTGATGTGTGAAAGTAGGACATACTGTAATGCGCATCATGTTTATACATAGTCTGTCCAAAGAACCAAACAGGAGATGATAGGGCTCTAACAAACCCACACCATAATTTAAATTACTTTGGATCAGCCACTGGAGTTTGTCCTCTGCTGAGCAGAGTCTGCAGTCCCAGATAAGTTCTTACTTTATAATTGTGTTGTGGCTGAGGGGTGAGGGTGCTGTTCCTGTGTGATATAAACTCATTGCATTTACCCTTGCTTTTATTACTTTCAGTGTTGCAGGTTTGGTTTAGAAGGCCATGGGGGCTGTAAGGAGATATTGAAGTTCTCATGAAGTTCCTGCAGCATAGACTCCATTGGAAAGCATACAGGAAAATGATGCCTGGAATTGAAGGTGAATGTTGTGATGATATTGACCTGTCCCATGTAGGGACTGGTTTCCTCCACCCTCTTTGGCTTCTTGGTAGTCTTCAACATGAACTATAACTTTAGATGGTAAAGAAGGATCACAGCTCTGTCATACATAAAAAAAGGTGGAAGTGCCTCTGGCAGTAACCCCATGATACAGAAGCAGTGATGGCTTTAGCTGGATTTTTAGGTTGTGAGCCATTTTCAGGTCTTGGCAGATGATGGGAAAGAAGCACATCTCACCTGAGCCAAGTGACAAACTCCAGCTGTTCTTCAGGTCCCTCAGCTTCTGTGAGGAACATGGAATGGCTCATTTTGCGTTGAATCTGTGATGAGTTCACTTTTAGCTAGTTTTTGCCCATAGTCAGGTGAGATAAAAGCAATCGCACTCTACATGCTGATTTCAGTGGCACTACCCTGAAGGGACTGAATATTGTCAGCATATAGCACTCTTCCCAGGCATGCTCCATTCTCCCTTTGGCTTTTTGTGCCAGTAAGATTCAAGTCTGCTCCAAGTAAATCAATGGTAATGTTGCTGTTGGCTTTAGTAGAAACTGTGTTAGTGCTGTGGTACGTGTATGTGTATAGATGGAGAAGAGGATGTCCATCTGGATATCTGCAGCAAAGATGACCACTGGGTAGATTTCAAGTTGGTAACCACTAGGAAAACTCAACATAATGGTGTAATCTGAAACCCTTAGGTACGTTGAAAACAGGAATTCAGTAGGACAAAGTAAATCAGCAGTATTGAGTATCATCCTGTATGTCCATGTAGTGTGAAAGAAGAAATGGGGTTGTGGGACTCATGATTTTGGCATTTGTTTGCAATAATCATCAAAGCAAGAACAGTTTCATTACAAAAAATATTATTTAAATAATTCAGAGAGGCTCAGTAGGTTATTATTCTATTATTATTCTGTCAGATCCTGAACATCCATGTTGATGATGGGAATGAGATTTTGAGGGATTCTTGCTCCTAAGTGACATAATGACTTTCGCTACCTGTGCTTTGTGCTTAGGATACTGAATATGCTCCAGACAACAAAAAGAATCAGAACACCACCACTGTATCAAAGACATAAAGGAAAGGGATTTGGGAAAGCAGTAAGAATCAAAATCTGCGTGTATCAGTAAAATCTAAGTTCAGGTTTTGGGACTGGGTGATCTACATTTTTACCAACCACTTTTCACACAGAGCAGCAGAATTCAGTTTTGCTAGTGAAAATAGCTAGATATTGGTATGTATGTATTTCACTCAGAAAATCCCACATGTCAACAGATCGCAGAAAAGTCATATTAGTATTGATGTGAAATCAAATGATCATGCTTGGATCAATACCTTATAATAGTATTATGATGTTTTGGGAATATGAAATGCAAATTAGCAGTGATTGAAATAACATTTTCATCTTATATTTTAAATAATGTGTATTCTGCATTTTGTGCATCATTACATGTGCACTCACCCCCCTACTTACTTACAAAGTCATATAACGTATATCTAATAGTGTATCATACCCGATGAATTTTGCCATTGGGCAGCTGTGATTTGCCTGTAAGACTGTGAAAATTGTAGAGAAAATGATGAGGTCAAGAGGAATTTGCTTGAAGAGAGCCTTGTTAACTACTGAATGAAGGTCTTTGTATGAGAAATTTTGGCAAGATAAAGCAAGTATAATCCTGGGATGAGCAAATTTTTTTCTTCACCTTCATTTTATATAATATTCAGCCTTTATATTACATTGGGATGTGAAATATATCTTTTGATTACTTCTCTATTTATGCCAACCCAAAAAATCATTCAATCATAATGACAAAATAGTCTTTTAAACTCCTAATTAGTTGCAATTCTAATGCTTGTCTCCTTATTTGTTATTCCAATTTAAGACTGCTATTAAATACAGAATTGTGGGGCAATATGTCATAAATTATGTTGAGTTAGAATTATCCTTTGGTCTTAATGATTAATATTTGCCACTAAGATGTCTCCTTCATATTTGAATGTGATATTTCATATTATGTATTTAATATTATTCAGTGTGCTGAACGTTTGTACTAGGGATGTTTATACTGGGCACAAAGTTACTTTGTGTTGCTTCTACACTTTAAGCCCAGTAACAAACAGGGAGAAGTATCTCCCGCTATTACACCTCTCATGTTTTTCGGTGCTCTAGCAAGATGACAGGAGAAGGTGCAAGAAGACTCATAGGTGGTGTTCGGAGCCAAGGTACTCAATAGTAAGAACACACACCTTTTAGCTGTTGAGAACTACACTTTTGGTGGGAAAAAAGATGGCAAACATAATTCTGGAGAACAAGTTAAAACTTGACTCTTGAAAAAATGTATGCAGGAGGGAGCTGTGTGCTCAAACATCTCCTGGGAAACACATGTGCAGAGAGAAAGAAACAAAGAGGCAGCAGAGGATGAAACAAAGAACAGGTCTCTAAAGGGATGAAAGCCAACAGATGTGATACCTGATGAGGCCACCCAGCATTCATAATTGGTCTGAGGAGAAAGGATTTGTGGAAAAACAAATTCTCTCACATATGAGAGCTTCAAACCCAAACACTCCCCTCTCCCTGTAGATACTGAAGAAGCTGGGATATTTCCTATAGAAATGGGGTGTTGTGCTGAAATTCATGGTGAGGATGTCATACTTCTCATGGCATGAACTGCAAACTGGTTTTTCCTTTCCACCATAGAAATAGCTACAATTTGATAAACACATTTTATGTATACATGTGATATCTGTCTCAGTTACACATTTAAGCCATATTTCTTCATTGACAGAGCATCAGCTGCATCCTCTAGACATCTCCAGCATCTCTGTGGATTGTCTCTTATGCTTGCAATATCTCCTTCCTCCATGTTCTTTGCAGGCTGTCAGGGAGGAATCAGAGCCTCACACAAAAAGCTACTTAGTCCAAACCCACCTTTCCAAAGCACTTTTTCAGGAAAAGTGCTGTCGTCCTCTGCCATTCTCCTGACTACCATACTGTGGTTTACCTGGCCATTGTGTAGACCACAAAAGGCCTTTTTCTTTCTTTTCATACTTCTATTTAGACTGTGCACTACTGGACACAATTGAGAATTGTGCTTGCAGGTGTATAGCTACATGTAAAAGGTTCTTTTATGTTTTGTATTAAAGATACTCCATCAGAATAAATGGCACTGTATTGTGTTTACATCTTATCAGCTGCTTCTAACTTGATGTCATAATAATGGAACATTTATAATGCAAATAACTACATATAAGTGCCACAGAAAATCAATAGCTAGACATTTTAGCAACCTGTTTAAAATGAACCAAAATATTTCAGAAAGGTTGTGTACCTTTGCCCAGGATCTACTTTTGGAAGTAGAATAAAAAATTACTTGGTTTTGTTTGTATGCAACTCAAATGACTTGGTTAGCTGTTTAAGAGTTAACCACTTGAAACATTTTGCTTTCTAAAATTAAGGCCTTTTTTTTTCTAGCCTCACAATAAACCCCATTTCAAGCTATTTTTTTTAGTGACTAGGCAGAAACCTGGGCTGAAAATGTATATTGCAGGTTTCAAGCAAACTTAGAATTGAAGTGTCTATGTCTAATAAATAGACAAGTGCCACCATGCTCTGACCAAATCTTAGGGTTTAACAAACCTGTACACTTTTGAATGGAGAAGCAGAGCTCTTCAGAAAACTGCTAAGTCAGATGCTGCCAGAGAAGGGCTGTGATTTCTTGAATGCATCAGTATACTCTTAGGTAGGAAAGAACACAAAATGAATTGTTCTAATTTAATTTGTGTTCCTTCAAGAGTGACACAACCTATCTAAACATCTATTTACTTTCATTGGCTTCCATGTAATGAGCTCTCGTGACTTTGCACATTCAGATTTTCAGATTTAAAGCCATGTGAGATACAACCTTTTGAAATCTCAGACTGGAAGTTATGCTCTCTCAGACATGTGCTGCACTGTTATACTTTCAAGGCAGGATTAGTTTTGAGACAGATCAAGAGGGGCCCATAATTATGCTTGTGGAACTGTGTTGGTCTGGCTATTTCTGATTTAAACTGGGCAATCTGTGTCCCCAAGGGACAGCATGCTTTGTCCCCAGTTTTGCAGATCTTGTCTAGGCTTCAAGACTTGTATAAGAATTGCATGGATGGGATCTCTAAAATGAGGCTCTTTTCTCTGGTGGCACGATTTCCCTCTCTATTACATTGCTATAAGCCAAACAAATGTAATGAATCCTCAAGGGTGATAATACAGACAAGATTTCACCAGTGCTGACAACTGCTGGAAAGCTGTGACACAATACTACTTTGCCTATTAGCTATGAAATGGCTATTTCTATAATATTGCACTAAATGTTCCTACTAAAAGTTACTACAATGACAATGAGTCCCTATAACCCAGGGATAGCCAGTAATGAAGAATAAATAGCTTTTTGATAGAGGGACAGACTGGGGTTACTAACTGCAGCTTCAGCGGTTGAAACTGGGCATCATTGATAATCCTGACTCAATTTAATTACTTTGTTTTGTGACACACAGTATCCCCCTTGTCTTAGCCTAATGCTTTTGACTTCTTATTGTGGGGAGAATAGCTTGTGCCTGGAAAGGAAAGGAAGGTGATTTTGAAGTTATAAAAGTATGTGAATTAGTTTTCTGTTATTTATAGCAGAATATAAATATAGCAGACCATATAGCATCTTTCTGTTTGAAGCATTCATGACATAATCGCTGTATTCCCTGAGCCTGCTTTCAAAGGAGATGGTTCAACAGTTGCACTAAATAATCTAATAACCAAGCCAGAGAAGCCTATTGTTAGTTATGTTAGAAGATGGATACATGTGGAGCTTTAAACCATGAACTCTTAACCATGCTGTGAAGCCATGAAAACAGAAAGCCTCCACTAGTTCATAAGAGCTATTTGACACCCAGCAGAGGAAAACAAACAGTATGTTCTGTACTAACTATGGAAGAAAGTAATTACATCTCACAAGAAATAGAAAATAATGTTATGAAGCTATATGAAGAATTAGTTTAGCCAACAGACATTTTTGCTTAAATATTTTTCATAATTTTGTTCTAAATTGGACCACTATGGGGCTTAGGTAAATAACTGTATTTTACTTCATTGTCTCTTTTCTTTCATTAGACTATTTTCAGAAAAAGATATGTCAAATTTATCTTATGTTAATTTTAACATCAGGATATCATCTGAGGTTGTATGCAAGAGGTAAATTTATTAATAGTTGGTGTCTATTTCCATTTTAAATTGTCCTTATTGTTGTTGCCTTCATTGTTATTATTATCATGGCATCTGTAAGGCTGCAGAATGTGACATTTTAAAGATATGTTTGCTAGTGGCTTTTTCAATTTCTGTTTAACTAAAATGTTTCCTACTTCATTCAACTACCCTTACAATTTACATTAGTCAACACTCCATCAATAAAACCATCAAAATGATCTACTACATTGTAGACAAAAGTTATTGTGTCAAGTTGACACTAATCAGTTAATTCCAGTAAACCTTCAGATAAACAAAAGCTTGTTGTCTGTTACTGATGTGTGTAATTAGCCCCCTGTATGTCCTATAGCTATGCACATCTATAGAGATGTATCTGGCAGACACTTGGCCTGAGGGCTCTATATGTAAACCAGGACAGGATCTATAGTTAATGATGTTGACCCTGACTCTCTCAACAGAGATTGGATTCAGTCCTCATAATATCCTGACAGCTGATATGTATACTGTGCTAATAATA
Organism: Lathamus discolor; assembly: GCF_037157495.1. Lineage (NCBI taxonomy): Eukaryota > Metazoa > Chordata > Aves > Psittaciformes > Psittacidae > Lathamus > Lathamus discolor. Next base: position 140,125,343 of record NC_088884.1, on the reverse strand, counting down.
TTATCAATTACTTATGCTACTGTGATTCCTGGTGTTTAAAGCTGATAAAAGGTTCTTCCATGTTTCTTTTTTCTACATTCCCACTATCCTACTGATCGTGTCTTAGTTGGGTATTTTTCATTCTGAAGCCCATTTATTTCTTAACTGTAGCAAAGGTAGTGGGCAATATTCAAAGCTAGGATGTCCCATGTCCTACATTGTGGGTAACATGGTAATTTTTCATTTTGCATTTCTCTTTTGCTTTTCCTTGATTCCAGAACAAGAGGAATGAGTATTTAGCTACAGCTTCTGTGACTTTAGTCTAGGTCTGTAGAAGCAGCTAGTGATCTGAGAGATCCCTAGGTGTATGTGTTCAACTGAAGAAGCCTCAAAAGTCTGGCATTTTCTGAAAGACAGATTTGTGTGCCATTGCTCTCAACTGGGATAGTCAAAAACCAGCAAAATCTGTAGATACTTCCAAAACCTCAGCCATAATAATGCAAATGCTGGCTCTTCTGACCATCTCCAGCAATGCAGAGCCCCTCTGCCTTGTCCTGCATCTCAAACAGGTAAATGAAGGTCTGTGTACAGCAAAGATCAGAGATTCTGGTCACATTTTAAGCCTGAGCAGACCCCTGACTGTGCTATAAACAGCATGATGTTGCTGTTAAGATACCTTTTGCAGCAGTATAAGAATTTGGGAGGGGGGATGGCTTTTGGAGGATTTTATTGTGCTAGAACAAGCAAGGTGGGCACATGGGGCCACGGGGCTTTACTCACTACTGTGGGTTTTGTTCACTGTATGTATGCACAGAAAATCTTTCAGATTGTGCTTTCTCTGGGGCAGGGACCTACCCTCCTCTGTGCTTGCAAAGCATTGAGTACGTATGGTACACTTAAACAGAGCAGATAATTACAGCATGAAGGAAGGCTTTATGCCTCAGCAAAGCCTTTCTCTGTCCTGCTCTGCTTGCACATACAGAAGCTGGTCTTCTAGCTGTTGGTCCCCACGATGTGCACCGCTGGTGGGAGCTGCGAGCAGCCCAGCTCTTCCTCCAAGCAGCTGGATAGCAAGGGTGAGCTGTGCTTCCATGCACTGAGCAGCGCTGGTTGAAACGATGACAGGGACCACTGCTAAAAATTGAATTCTGCCTTATTTTTTGTGCAGCTCTTGTGAGTCACATTCGCGAATAGTAGCGAGAGATTTAATGATCGCATATTTTTTATCTTATTTCACATCGGTCGATGCCAATTTTTTTCTGTTACTGTCGACTTAGAGCTCAAAGTAATTTAGTAATTGATTCTAAGCACAGCAGCTCGCCAATGGCAGCTCGCCATTCAGGGGAATATCTTTGCTAATTTTATCCATCAGAATGAGATTACCATGCTAATCTTTCCCAGCCCTAGTACCTTGGTCAGTTGGGACATGCTGATGCAAATGATGTTATTAAACACAAACCCTTCACCCAAGACAGGAGAAAAATGAAAGCAGCAGAGATGAGCAAATCAGAATCTGTTACAAGGATTTCTAAGGCTGAGCTGGCATTGTCTGCGTGCGTCCTCTTCCTCACCCCCGAGCTCTTGTGCAGCCAGCGCTCCCAGCTTTGAAACAACCTACAGTTGCTTACTTTATACCCACTTCTCCTCAGGAAGATTTGGCTACCTTTACACACCCTTAGCTTGTAAGGTGTAGCAGCCACAGCTGTTACAAAAGAAGCCTTTTTCTCTGCAAGTCTTACTTGCAGCCTGTATCTATCAGTAAGGTCTCTCAGCATTTCAGATCTCTTTTCTCTTAGGTTAGAAAGGATGCACTGCATGCGGCTGCTCTGAGTGACAGTGCTGTAATCCCCTTTATCTTAATCATGGGTGCTTTTGAGTGGACCCCTCTGTTCTTGGCCATTCAGGGGAAAAGAAGCCTTCAGTTAAGGTTTTTAATCTGATGGTTTTTCTGCTACAGAGCCCTGTTTTTGGAGTTTGTCCATGAGCTTGGTAACTCCATCTTCTAAAGGATGGATATCTCTGGCACGAGTCCTGCAAAGCACTAAAGCATATGCTTAACTTACAGAGGCCACGCAGAGCTCCGGTTGTAACTCCCTCTGCTCGGCATAATGGGATCTGCTGATAACTGGGCCTCGTCTAACTCTGCCTGATTTCAGATCCACTTTCAATCAATAAGAAGCCTTTTAAAATCAGGCCAAATTTGACCCTGAAAAGCAGTTTTGGCCCATCTGTAATTTAGATCAGTTCCATCAAAAGTGCAGACTGTTTCACAGCTTCTGCTGAAAAAATAGTGTAGAAAGAGGAACATCTATTTGCACGATGCATTTCACTAATTCTTGTTGTTCCATGCTATAATAATAATTATCTGCTGTTTTTCTTCAGGAAAGAAAACGGAACATTTCTCCAAGTCATGACTCACATAATCCAGAAACTACAAGGATCTCATTTATTCTGAAGCTTCTAAACTTTGTGCTTAGGTAGTTAAACAGCCAAATTTCAGAAATTCACTTTTGCCCTAACACATCATCTCATTACAAGAACCATGAATGACAAAGTAATTTGCTTAATTACATTAACATTTTTATTATAAGCTGACAGCAGAACCATGTATATGTGAATTTGTTTTCTGACATTTGTTTAATTCTATTTTCTTTTTAGTTTGTTATTTTCTTCTTTTGCTTTAAAACAAAGTAAAACATGAAGATATGCTTTCAGAAGATCAAAAAATAGAAGACACATAGCTGCATTAGAAATTAAACTGGTCTAAATGAATGTACTGACTGTATTTTCTGGTTTGTATTTGAACAGGAAAAGGAAAGAGTTCTCAAAATACTCAATTCAAAGGTTAAAAATACAAACTGTGATTGCCTCCAGAAGAGTTACACTCCCAAGAGAGATTATCTGAAACTAAATTCTCAAGGGCAAATTAGGAGAAGCACTTGCGGGCAGCGTATGTCACAGTCTACTTTTATCAAGCCAATATTTTTGATAGACATATATATTGTGTTGGCAGTTTAGAAAGTTCACCAAACACCCCAGTTATTGGAAAAAACTCAGATCTGGAAATTTACTTAGAAACATGGCTTTCAGTGCAGCAGAGCCAGAGGTCAGTGGTGCTGCAGCACAGCAGCCCCAGGGGCCAGTGGCTGCTCCCTGCACTTCTCCCCACGCTGCTGGACCAGCTTCCTATGCACAGCAATGTCAGTGGGAAGGTGAGCGAGATGCTGTCTGCTTGCCACTGAGAAGCTCCTCTTCCTCACGAGCTCTGCAAGATACTGTCTCTGAAGAGAGCATCCTTTGTAGACAAACATTGTCCAATGAATGACTTAATTCTTATTACCTTGTTAGTTATGGGTGATCATTAAATCTTTTTTTGATGTTAAAGCTATTCTGTTATAGAAAACATGGTGCTGTTTCAAATATTTAATAGATATTTCTGAATTGAGTACCTTTGGAGAGAAAATACAGAATGGTTTGCAAACGTGAGAGCATTCACTTCAGACTGTCTTCACAATTCACTGGCACTGCAGAACTGAAATAAATACCTTCTTACCCAGTTAATTGACATAATCCTTCCGATACTTGTAAACCAAGCTTCTTTAGGAAGCTATAGGAGACCAGCTGGGCTATGCTTTTCTTAGCTGTTTAAAGATACACTTTTTCACAGTTAGAAAAAGGGCAAAAGCCAGCACAGCAAACAGGCTCAGGTATTTTCCAAACTGAAAACAACCAAGCTGCTTTTGCCGAAGTGTAATATTTGGCACATAAGGTGTCATGCTTTCAGATGTGGTTACTCCCACACCCATGCCTGCAACTGCCCACCCAGCATCTTCCATAGCTTGCTCCTTGCTGGGTGGCTCTGGGGAGAAAGGAGTTTCATGGACAATGCCAGTGAATGAGGCCTGTCACTGTTTGGGCTATCACCACGAACACAGCTGAGAGCCCACCCAGGTTTCCTCACCTCCTCACCTCAAACAAGGTCATCTGCTTCCAGCGAAATGGCAGAATCAGAATCTCTCCAGCCACTTTGAGGACCCAGAGGTAGGTAGACAACATCAGGGAAGGAAAGAGGAGTTTATTCTGCCATGGTAGACACTTGGTTTACATGTTGGAAAACAGTGATCAAAACAACTCCATGTGCTCACAGAGCTCATGTGAAGTCATATCAAGTCCTGGCTGCCATATTGTGCCCTACCTGGGTATCAATTGGCCATGGGAGCTGGGGGTCTCTGCAGAGGGGCTCCCCTGACACTGCCAACCTCAGCCCCTTACCTTTGCCCGTGGTCCTTATTTGCATGTACTGTTGGTCAATCTTTGAGGGAAAGCTGGTTCTCAAAGCAGGCTCCGGTGTTCTGCTGGCCTTTTTCTTCCAGTTCTTATCTCTGAGGAGCATCACTGTACACTGGTCATGTGTCTGTGAAAGCACCTTCCCTTGTCAAGAACCCTGATTTTTCTTGGTAGGTGATTCTTAAAGCAAACACAGCCAGAACACATCTCCTCGTTCTTCTCAGTGGCCAGGCTGGGCTTCAGTCTTCCCACCCTTAATGGGCTACCTGCGTTCAGCTTTAGGCAAGTCTTTTGCTTATTGTGTCATCTGTTTGCTTTTATTGTATGTAGTAAGAAGCAGGCGCTATACAAGTGCCATGTAAACTGGACAGGTTTCTGTAAATCTGTGGCACTGCATAGAGAGCTTGCATGCATGTCAAAATATCAGGGGCAGGTATGAAAATAAACTGTGCCTGACTTCGCATCATCTGGAAAGTTGGTCTGCAGAGGATCCTGCTGCTTCCAATCTCACATTCTGTTATATAACAACCTTCAGAGGACTGAACCCAAAATCTAGTGGGAGGCTGTTTCCACTGTATCATCAATTTGTCCGTAGCAAAACGAAAGGAATGACAGAAGGAAGGCAATAAAATAAAAATATTAAAATTGCTGCTGTATGGAAAAAAACAGTAGTGCTGAAACAGGGACATATATAATGGTATCTGGTGCAGAGGCCGAGGCATGGGGATGCCTGTAGATAGGGGTTTGGTGTGGGAGCCAGGAGTTCCAGCTCTGCCTGCTGCTTGACCGCTCCTCTCTCTATTTGTACTTGTGTCCCCCTCCTGTCATGCCCTGGCAGAGTATCCAGGTGCGACACAGTGTTATATGGAGACAGCCTCTTGGCAAAAGGCTCCCAGTATGGTGCAGCTTGCAACAGAGGCTAGTTTATGGTTCCCACTCCAAGAGCTGTAGCATGTTAGCACTATTTAATCCAACATTATTTCCCACAAACAGCAAGTGATAAACAGAAAAGAACACCTGCAGTAGCAGCCTCTGGTCTTCTTTCCTCTACTGGGGAAGGGACGTGGAAGAGCACTTGTGTCCATGGATGGCAGATGATTTTCTACACTCTGTGAGCTTAGCCGGGCTTGAGGCTTACCTTGGAACTCTGTGTGCATTCATTGATAACCCCATTATGAAATTCAAGAGACCTAATGCAATTGTGTCTAGGAAGATTTACTTGTTAAAAGGAAAACAACTTTCACATAAATAATTTACTACAACAGAAAAATAATCCTCTGTGCTATCATCCTTGCATTGAAACTAATCGAAGGGAGTTATTTTTAAATTGCTTGGAAGCGTACTGATCTCATTTCATTGTCAATAAATATGCTCGTTTCAGCACAGTGCTTCACTAAATGCATCTGAATTTTCAAGAGAGAGAGGAATTGGCCAGAATTAAAAAATAACACCAAAACCACAAAAAAACATGAAAAAAAAAAAAACCAAACAAAAGCAAGAAGGAAGAGTTCCTGCAGGAAATCTGTATGCTGGAAAATTCACAACTCCTTTAATAACCTGAAAATGGGGCTTGGGTCCTGTATTGATTCAGGTCCAGCATCTGTTTTGCCATTGAACTCAGCAGGGACAGATCTTTAATCCTCTGCTGGAATGGATTTGTCTAAATACTGAGAAAAGAAAGCAAAGTTCAATCTCAATAAGCGGCACTCACTTAGAATTGTAACAGATGTATGAAAGTTTTTGTTTGACTTCTTGTTCAGACCACAACAGAAAGAAATAATAACTGTTACTAAGGTTTTATTATTATTATTTCTCTCTTCTTTTCTTCTTTTCATGCTGAGTTTGGGAGGTTTGGCAGGATGTTGGGTCACACATCAACCTCCACCAAATTACCTGTGTCAAACCCTGGCTGAATCACTTGGCAAGCCCTATCCTGCCTTGGATTTGAGTTAGTCAGTGGGGTTTGAGTTGAGACAAGAAGGGATTTGGTTTGTACTTCCACTGAACAGGCTTTGAGTTTAGGGTCCAAAAATAGAAGCTGAGTATCCATATGTGGCATTAAGATGAAATCTATTCATGTGTTCTTGAAATTAAAAGCTAGAGATAATCACAATTTTTTGTTTAAATAGAAGTTCTGGGTAGAAAAATGGCCTTTCTGTACATGGACAAGTCTTTGTTGTTTTTCTCCAACGATTTTTAATAAAAGCTGCAAAATGAACAGGTTTTGGTTTCTAAAAACTGATATTTTTCATTAGAGAATATATAAAGGCACGGAGAATTTGTGGGTGTATATTTTGATCAAAAAGTATTTCTTTAATCACAACAGTTTGCTTTATTGGAAAATGGTCCCAGAAAATATTTACTATTAACCTGAAATTTCTTTGAAAGACTGATTTTATTTAATTTGGTAGGAGTGTAGTTCCAAGGATTCAGCAATAAGTGCTTGTCCTAGCATAAACATTTTTGGGGGATTCATGCATATTCAGTGGCAGTAAAAGGGCAGTAAACACAAGTTTGTGTAAGGAAAGACTTTAGAATATTAGATGTATCAGCATAAGGATCAGCATATTTTTATTGACTCCTGCTCTTTATGTAAGCCCTCCAAGAGGTCTTTTATATAGCTGTGTTCTCCCTGAGCATGGATTAACCATCATAGTATATACTTGAATTGGTATAGCAGTTAAATATAGACAGACTAATTCAGTTTTAGTCAAACAAGTCCCAGAAAGGCATCAGAGAAATCGTGTCGTCTTGCGCTACCTGAATGTCACTTCTTCAGAGAAAGTCACCTCCAAGAAGATATCATCTCAGTGTCTCTTATTGTCCTGTTGTGGCTTTGGATCTCCATACTATTGAAAACCAACCTGTTAATTTCTGTGCATAGTCTAATATATGCAAAGTAGTCAGTGTGGACCAGTCTCATTCGCAGATGTCTTTCTGTAATTAACATAACACACACAATTACAACTGTCCGTACTCTTCGGCTGCACCTACCTAACAACTTGCTTGGTCTGACAGAACAAGATCCTGTTCCATCTCCTCCCAGCTCACCTCTCTCTCCTGCCCCCTGCTCTTCCATGAACTCCTCCCTTTCCTTCTAATGCCTACCCCATGCTCAGCAACTCCTTCCTGAGTTAATTCAACTCACTATGCAAAAAGCACTTTGCTTTCTTTACTAGGTTATATTCCTGTCAACATAATGCATCAAACTGACTCAGCACTGAGTCCTGTGAATGCAAGAAGTGGCATAAGGGGAAGGGGAATACATAGCATTGGGATGAGCTACAGCTAGGACAGGGGTTGGACTTTGTGTTTTGGGTCAGAAAGCCACTAGATTGGGTGTAACTGTAGGTGCGATTTCCCCTTTCTTGACAAGTAGGAAGGTTCCCTGGAGCAAGCAGTGCGGCAGGAGCTCTGGAACTAATGGTGTCTGCTTTGCTTGGACTTGTCTCAAGGCTGACAGGCTGCTGTCTAAGAAGGCATGGTGCCTGACAGAAGATTTTTCTGATGTTGGTTGGGCATTGGCAAGATCTTTCTGTTGACATGGGCTCTCTGATATGAATTCAAGCTAAAGCCTTTGTGTCAGCTGGGGCCATCATTTGGGCTTCTCTATTTCCTGCTTTCATGCGATGTGTAGAAACATAATTACTTTTAAGCCTGTTACTGATCGAACTTGGTTATGATCAAGGCCTTAGAAGTTATTACAAAAAGGAAAAAGAAGGACCCAGACAGGCACACAAGCAACATGACTGCAATGAACTTCATTTCCTTAGGAAGCCAGGCAAAAAATTACCCTTCCACAGGGTCTAATTTTGTATAGTCGGAGATACCAGAACACTAATGAATAAAAATTACAAATAACACTGAGGCTGTGCTGACAGGAGGAAGAAATTCCAGGGTGCTGTTCCAGACCATCCCTCCTCCTCAGCATGCATAAGGACAGCATTATTAGTATGTGCATGAGCTGTCAGGGCAAAACATCTGGTGTAAGGCAACCAGTTTGTCTTCCACAGCTGCTGCAATCTGTTTCTAAAACTGTCTTAACCCCATGAAGAATCAGCCCAGTGTATGGATGTTCTTCTTGTGCCAGGAAGATACTGTAATGCCAGCCAGGGTCCTAGCTCTGTGCAGGACTGCAGGGTTTTCATCTCCATAGGTACCTTTGACCCATGCTTTCTGCACAGGCCACTTGTGTCAAACAAAGTTTGCTGTAGAAATTCTACAGAAATAAAAATACGTTGGATGATCTAAAAATTTATGACCTTGTAGCATTTTGAGTTATTTTTTACTTGACCTGTGTAGATGTGAATCTGGTGATGACAGCACTGGCCGCTGATGTCTCCTGATTGCTCCACTGCAAGCTGGTAGTCATGAGTAACGCTCGCACCTTTATTCAGGCTGCACACCATAGGATGCACTGTGGTTGGTGTCAGGCAGGAGCATCTCCCCAGCTGGTGCAGAGTCCTCTGGCTCTCTTACAAGCAAATTTGATTTTTCGGAGCACCCGGGTCAGGCATGGTTCCCAGTTTTTCAGGACAGGCTCTAATTTTGTGGAGAAGCAGTAGGACTGCACCACAGGCTTGCAGAAGCTGCCTGCAGGGTAGGTCCCATTACATCTGTGAATCCCTCCACCTGCCTGGGCCTTGACCACATCCTAATGCTCCGTCCATCACATAAAATTGGGGTTTTTTGCATTTTAATTTCTTGCCAGATGCAGGCTTCTCACCATCTCCTTTGCAGTAACACATACTGAGCTGTCACTGCTGTCCTCAAGTTGGCAGATGACGTCTCCTTCAGTAAACATTAAAAAAAGGGAATATCTACCTTCAGGACAATAACTAGGAGCAGGGATAACTTGCAGTGTTATTGGTGCATCAGTACATTCCCTCTTGTCTAGGAGAATTACTCTCTGTGGCTAAGAGGTAATCTAACTCTCGGACTTATTCACCTTCTGGCCTCTGTGTTGCTCCTCTGAATATAATGGCTGTAAGCGCAGGAGAAAACAGGGTATGGTAGGAGTGCATGGCCATTAGCAGCAAGGATGAAGTCCCCAAAGAACTTCACACCACTGGGGTGACATCCAGAGTGACTTTTTGTCCACTGCTGGCTTACCTGAGTCAAAATTGACAGGGAAGGGGTGAACGGACATGGATGCTGTTCCCAGTTCTCTAAACCGTCCAGTATCCTGAAGGGTATTTTGAAATGCAAAGTGCAGTTCTTTCATCTTTGCCATGGCAGCATTAATTTAAAACGCAAACATAGCTGAACTATTCAAATACACATTAAAAATATGTTCGAAATCCCAGCCTCCCACAGCCTGACTCCAGAATTACTGAAAAACCTCAGCCTGGATAAATACTGGTAGAGTTAAGTGATGTGTACCTATGGTCTCAAAGTGCTGGGCTGCTCTGACCACTGCTGCCAGTTTCTCCATTATTCTAGCCAAGGAGTTGATACAAAGGGTTCCTTTAAGGGTTGTTCAAAATTCATCTTCAAATTTTTCGTAGTACCCAGTGTTTGTGGCTTTATTTGAACTTTTTTACCTATCTTGGAGTTTTCAAGAAACAGTGGATTCACAGAGTTACTGATGCCAGTGGGTAAGAGCTAGATATTTCCTTGGAGCATCTCATCTAATCATGCTCCACCCTTCAGTGATGAAGTGAGCAAAGCCTGTAGGGAGCTCCTGCCCATACTCCAGCCCTCCTTGCTGTCCTTCTGGTACAAAGGTTGGTTCCAAAGCTGCACATCCAAACTGCAGCATGCCTTGTCCTGGTTTTGGCATGCTGGAGAGCCAAAAGAGTGCAGTGAAATTTGTGGACAAGTCACAGAAACGATGGAAGTGGCCTGGATTTGAACAGTTTGCATTTAAATTGCTAAATAATCCTGAAGGAAAACTCAGTCTGGGCACCCAGGTTTAGCAATTTTGACCCCAATCCTCCTGGTCCCCAGTTTCCATCTGTAAAATGGGAATAATGACCAGTTTCTATCTGTAAAATGGGAAAAAAATCTGGTTGGTTTTTTTTTTAGATGTGGCAAAGGCAAATTCATAGATATTTTTTAAAGTACTGAGACACTGGGGTGAATGCTATATAAAAGCACCCACAAAGGAGCAAATATCTTCAGTTTAGACTTTGAAAAATATATGGTAAATAATGCTTGGGGATTAAGACATAAAACATAGCAAATTTGTAATAAGTATTTATTTTGCTTGGTGAATAAGGCAAGAATCCTGTGGAGAAAACACTACATGATTAAGTAATAAAAAAGCCTGCTATATGTAGCCTTAAGATTTCACTTACAGTTGCACAGGCAGTTTTTATGCAGAATTCAAGTGTTTGACTTTATTACCTCAGCATTCCTGCAACCGTAGTTTTCTGAACGGGATGTATACGTACTCTCCATTTAACTGCTACTTTCTCATTGTTTATTTAAGAAAACATTTGAATTGCTTTAGATGTCCCGTGAAGATAATTAAATAAAACTAGGGACAATTAAGTGTCATAAAAGATGATATAAACTTGCTTATGTCAAGGGGGATGTTTAAAAATTATGACAATGACAGGTAAATTTGACATACATAGTGTATTTTCCGTAAGTTTATGTACTAAATAACCACATTTGTTTTCTTTTCCAAGCTTCCCTGTCCATATAACCCAGGTTTATTTTGTTCTGTAGCTTGATTACATTAAATCCATTGTTAATTTTTACAGTAAAAATCATCTTCTAATCATGTGTCTCGAAATGCCTCAGTGAAACGCCATTTTACATTAACATTTTTAATGATAAAGTTTGCTTGGGTTTATTAAAATATGTCGTTAAGACTGTTTTTGTATTGTATTTTTCCTATAGTAAAAAATTGATTACATTTTACATCTTCCTTGCTTTTGTTAGAGCAGCTCCACTACAAGTTGCTGTATACCAGCCTGTTGTCTACGTCTCCGCACATTGACCTTTGTTGTAAGATCTGCTATAGACATCACAAACTCTCACATCAATTTACTACAATTGGATGTGGCATCTTCCAGCTAATTTGATTTAGGAAGAAATGCACCTGGCTCTGTTTTTCCCTATAGAATGTTGAGGGAGTTCGGAGTCCTCCCAGATGCCATCTATCTGAGTAGCCCATGTGTTTTTCAAGGTCTAAGCAGTTTGTCTTCGTCTACCAAAATGTAAGCCATTACAGTAAGAGAATAGCTAAATTATTTAATGTGAAAATAAATTTTATTTTGGGTGCAAAATGCACGCATATGTGAACATTTGTATATATGTATAATGTATGTATAGTTTATATTACATATAAAATACAATATATATGTGTGTATATACATATTCATATGCATCTATATGCATGTAAAATGAAAACATGTTCCCATGCTACAGCAATATTTTATATTCTAACTTTTTTACTAATCTATGTTTTTGTTGTTTGTTTTTAACATTAAGCTGTTACAGAGACTCTTTGCAAGAAGAAAAAAACATTTCAGGTCTTGTGAAACTTTCCAGGCACTGATTTAGATCACGTGGATCAATCAGGATATCAAGATCAATCTTGTTCCAGCGGCAGGATCATAGAGAGAATGAACCACAGACTGTTATCTCTTTCATCCCATAGGTTCAAAAGTGAAGCCATGATTAAATGCATATACATGAACTGCCTTTACCATATAAAAATCTTGAGCAATCAAACAAATTAAACCCCTGCATATAGAGTTTAGTGATTAAAACAAGTCTGGACAGTTCAATAGAGGAAGTTGGTGTGGTCCTACCGGAGCGGGAGCTGAACCAAACAGAGCCAGCAGAAGATGGTCCTTCAGTATTCAGCAATATTCTAGATGACTTTGCAGGCTGATTTTTTGGCATGGAGGGTGGGTGGGTGAGGGGAAAGTGTTGTTTACTGAAATACTATTTTCATGAGTAACTAGTTAAGTTGCTAGAATATGTAGAATAGTGCAAACTCAACATATTCCACTTTATTGCAAATGGAAAACCTAATTAAACTAAAATAAAATTATCAGAAAACTTCTAATTTTGGCTTTTCAGAACTACAACAGTTGTATTTACTTGACAACTTGCTGCTAGTACTTGGGGCACAAAACAGCATTAGGTACCAGATTCAGTGTCCTTCAGGAATCTAGAAGCTTTACCTGATATCAGGTGGGCTTGATCCTTGCTTGCAGATTAAAAGTCATTTTTGACCATTATTGATGAAGTCCATGGGTGCTGGGTTTTATTTCAAAGGGGGGGGGGGGTGCAGGGTGGTGGAAACGAGCAAAATATGGCTTTTGGAGGGATTTGGTGTCCAAGAAGTCTGGGAGTAAAATCACTAAAGAAGGAATTCTGAGTAGCACAGAAAGACAGACGTTAAAAGCAAAAATATCTGCTCTTAACAACTCCAGTAGATATAATCAGTGTGAAATATGGCTTTGGAAACATAAAATGAATTACTACGGTGATTGTGCTGACAATAATTTGCAAATGTCAAAATAAAAATATTAGCCAACTATCCACTACAGTTTATTTGGTAATTTTAATTGCATAAACTATAGATCTCTGTGTAGAAGTAAAAAGAAATGATTTGTTACAGATTAAGTTGAAGCACTGGACTATTCTGAAATACTTTGACTGCTCTATCTGCTCTTTATTTTCCTGTCTACAGACTCATGAGTGTGGACCATATCTCCAGGTGAACTCTTTGTATTTTGCAATGTTTCCAGTTATGATAAAATAACTAAATCACCAATAAAGTAATGCTATTGACACATTTTGAATCTACTTTGCTTATGGCTTTACAACAAAACCTTTAAATAGTTTCTGGAAGTGTTTAGAGCATTTTCAAATAATTCAAGCCCCTGGGAAGCTTAAAAAAATAACTGGGGTTTTGTTTAGAAAATGCATCATGTAATAAAGCAAAGATCTAGAATACAGCATCGTTTACTTTATAAATATATTTATTCCTTTTCTCACAGAATAATCTTTGGCAATGGATCCTCTTGTCAAACCGTTTGTCTGTAATTTCTATTTACTGCAGTGACACCTAATGGTAGGAGAAGAAGAATTGATCTCCAGCCGCCTTGTTTGCTGTTAAACAAAGGGGAGTTTCGCATTATAAGCTGGTGGAGAATGTGTGGATTCTTTCCTCTCTCCTCAAAAAGCAAACAGACTGCTGCGATCTGGAAAGCATTCAGCTGCAGGAACAAAAGCATCTAAACTCAAACTACAGCCTTTAGAAAGCTAAAAATCTAACCCTGCTATTTTTTATAAGCTAGTAAGTGCTGAACTTCCATTATGAGTAAGGAGAGACAGCTATGGCTGGTTATTAAAATGACTAATAACAAAATGATACGTAATAGTTCTTTGTGGCATATGGTCATTACTATACATCTGGAAGTTTCAGGCTCAAGGGGGCTAATGTTTGTGATGGATATTTTAGTTTCTTCTGTGCTAAAAGCTGCCAAAAAGTGAGTTATTCAGGTCTGAATGAAAGTTGGCAAGATATACGCCAAAGATGTTCAGAATTTACTTCTGCATAACAAGCTTATAAAATACCTTTTTATGCAGCTAAGACCAGCTGGATGAAAGTTAATCAGCCAAATGCAATTACAGGAGGTGTAAGTCTTATTAATGTATTAGGAATTCTCAGGGTACTACTGGACCATTCCAGATGTGCTGCTGCATAATGAGTACAGAGTAACCTTGATCAAGAAGCCAATCTGCCCAGTCTCCTCATCTCTTTTAATAATCTATATAATATTTACTTTCAATGGCTCAGAAGGGACTAATAGAAGTAATAGGTTCTCATCCAGATGCAGACTTCACTTTCTGATAAATGCAGCTCAGTAAAGGCCTGAAATGACAAAATTTCACTTCATCTTTAGGAGAAAATTACATTTCTTGAAACATACAGCTAACCAAAGGCAGGCCTTTGTTAATATTCTAGCTAGAACAGGTGTGTTTTGATGCTGTAAAAGCCAGACAAAATGATCAGTTTTGTGTTGGCCTAATAAAAGGTATTTTTTAATTGAGATACTGCGAAGCCACTTTGAGGGAGAAGGGTGTTCCAGGCTGCTCGGAAGTGATATGGCAAGCAGGCAGGCTGGAGGGAAGAGGAGATTGAAATTCCTGGGAGAAAATTTGGGACCCATGAAGACAGCGGGAGGTTTGTCTATTGGGATATTGTTTCCTCAAATGACAGCTGGATTCTGCCTTGTTGGTTACGAGGGGGCTAGAGGAAAAGCTACCAGCTGTGTCTCACTAAGCCACTTCTTCCTCTGGACAGAAAAAAAACCCACAAAAAACCAAACAGAATAGGAGGCTGGAACCTCACCTGCCTGCTCAAGCTGCCCATAGAAAATGTCCCCACACTGTTTTTACCTTCTGTTTATTAATATTCTGACGTTCATAGATCAACTTTCATACCTGCAAATGTGTTATTAACCAGGCAATCACAGGTACACCAACCTTTACCCTCAGACATTTGTACAGCTCTCTGGCCATTGGTAATTATTTCCCATTACAAGGGTTGCTGGCAGCCTCCATGCTATGCTGTTGTTCTGGTAGTATCCTGGCATCTAAAAAGACCACAACAAATCTACATGTCTTCCCCATTTGTACTGACATTCCCCAAAGGAGGCATGGTTCGTCTTAGGGACCTATTGTCCTCTTTGTACATACAGTCAGCTCCCATTAATCTCATTAATGAGACCTACACTCCCAAACTGGAAAGAAAAAATTCAGCTGGTGCAAACAAAGATTTCCTGGGAGGCAAAAAGGGAACTAAGGAGACCTTAAGTCCCCTGAACCTCTGCTCCCCTCCCCACAGTACCCCAGAAATGCCTGGGGAGCACCCAAGGGAGCACATATGCAGCAGAGTGGGGCCACTCACCCATCCCTTTCAGCTCAGCCCACAGCTGATTGCAGACGTGAGAGGGAAAGGAAGGAACGGAGAGGAACAAGAAAGAAAACTAATGTTGTATCCCTGCTGGCCCTTCCAACAGAGATCGACATCCGGCGACAGCCACTGGTGTTTCTTGTGGTCCTCAGAAAACACACAGGGAGGAAGAACGAATGTGGAGCATTTATTTGTGTGTGCAGCATTTTGATCTCAGGAGAGGAAACAGCCATTTAACCTTTCATATTTTTTAATAAATTTCACTGAATCAAATCTGGAAACACTGTTGCAGGCTTAAAATAACCCTCATTTATCTAAGCTGCTTGGGAACAAAACAAACAGTCTCTGCTGGAAGAAACAGGTTCTTACAGGAAATGGTGCAGCCCAACACTGGGTAATTACAGCATCTCACTGAAGCATGTTTTTCCTGCCCTCCTGATGCCACCTGCACAAGGGACCTTCCCCCAGCTCCTGTCTGAAGCTAAGGTATCCCTTACCTCTCCCTTACCCCAACAGCAAGAAGAGCCACATGCCCCAAAATGTGGCACGTACTTCACTCTCCTAAGGATCAGGAAACTAACTCTGGGACATCAGGGTGGTAGAAGATGGCCCTACGTTAACACTCCATGCTTGCTGTTAATCTGGATGATTACTGATGAGAACTGCCATCATGTGTATAAAACAGAAAGTTATCTGAGACCTGCAGTGTCAGAAGCACCTGCTATTAGTCCTGTAAAGCTTATAAGTGAGCAAAAAGCCAGCTCAGGGAAGAGGTCTAAGGGGGCTTCCAAAGACTGGCTCCTGGGTGAGGAGACTGGGTGTGTGGCTCTGGCTGGCCCACACGTAAGCGTAGGGTAGCCCATGCTTCTGGGCAGAGGGGAGTTCTGCACAAACCAGGCTACTCAGCCAGGTGAGGACATTAGAGACGGGGCTGGGAGGTGGCCTTGTTTCTTGTCCCCCACTCACTGCTGTGCCCCTACCACCAGCTCTGGGTGGATGCCGATGTTCAGGAATGGGAACAGGGCAGGAACAAAGGCACGTGGAGATCAGGGAGGGATGTGAGGAGAGTGAGGCCATGGGAATACACTCAGTCTTGGTGTTCTGAGTCATCCAAGACGGCTGGTGCCAAGCAGCTGCTCTGCTGAGACTAAAAAATTGAATTTTGCTTGTGCTTACTGGGAAGGCTTGAGTCAGCCCTGGTTTTGCTACTGTGTGCTAAAACAAAGAGAGAGAGCTGCCTAGATTATGTGGCATTATTGCCTCTATTATCTATGTCAGATGAGTCCAATGTTTTTTCAGACTTGGTGGCCTGATGATAGAGCATTTAAACATCTGTGTCCTGCACCAGAGATTTAATTTAACTGTCTAACAGTCATCAAGCATATTGTGAGATGTGGTCATAGCCCCCCAGATGCATGGCAGGCCAGCCTGGGCAGAGAAACCAAAGGACTCCCCCCAGGCAGGCAGCACTGTAGCTGTCAGAGGTACACATCAACTACCAGGACTTAAATATGCACTGAAAGGTAAGGGTGTTCTAGAGGGATTTGTTGAAAAAAGGAAGCCTTAACAAAATGATTTAGAATCATAGAATCATAGAATAGTTAGGATTGGAAAGGACCTTAAGATCATCAAGTTCCAATCCCCCTGACATGGGCAGGGACACTTCACACTAAACCATGTCACCCAAGGCTCTGTCCAACCTGGCCTTGAACACCGTCAGGGATGGAGCATTCACAGCTTCCTTGGGCAACTCATTCCAGTGCCTCACCACCCTAACAGGAAAGAATTTCCTCCTTATATCCAATCTAAACCTCCTCTTTAAGTTTGAACCCGTTACCCCTTGTCCTGTCACTACAGTCCCTAGTGAAGAGTCCTCCCCAGCATCCCCATAGGCCCCCTTCAGATACTGGAAGGCTGCTATGAGGTCTCCACGCAGCTTTCTCTTCTCCAGGCTGAACAGCCCCAGCTTTCTCAGCCTGTCTTCATACAGGAGCTGCTTCAGTCCCCTGATCATCCTCGTGGCCCTCCTCTGGACTTGTTCCAGCAGTTCCATGTCCTTTTTATGTTGAGGACACCAGAACTGCACACAATACTCCAGGTGAGGTCTCATGAGAGGAGGGGGCAGGATCACCTCCTTCAACCTGCTGGTCACGCTCCTTTTTGTTCAGCCCTTCAGCATAATTTCTTCCTGGGCACTAAAGGGCCATCAAAGCACTGATTGTGGAACCCAGATTTACAGAATCAGAATGGTTTAGGTTGGAAGGGACCTAAAAGACCGCTTCGTTCCAACCCCTCTACCGCAGGCTCTACCTTCTGAGGAAAAGCAGTTTTCTAACAACTTCACTGGTTCATTTCATACTTTCTTTTCCACAGCAAATTGTCTTAATTTCCTATAGTAGGAGATGCATGTAAGCTGGCTGTACATGGAGGGAGTCCCCTGAACTAGGAAGCCCAAGATCTGTTCTGCACCACACAGTGCAATTTATGTAACAAGCAGGCTAGTGCTACATCTAGCCACATCTAGCCTAGTCCTGTGCCAGGTATTGGTTGGCTGATACTGGCCCAACAGCATTGAACAGCCACTTAAAGGTGAAATACATAGAGTAACGTTGCTCTTGCCAGCCTCCCTCAGCCCCCACCCATCAGGAGGATCATTTCTCTCCTGCATATCATTCATGTGTATCCAAACTACACAATATACTTAGAACTGCTGAGAATAGTTCATTTGTGGGTTTTGCAGAAGCATTGCAACTTCAGGCAGTAGCAAATGTTTAATTTTATCAGTCCTCCAGATTATACAGAGATCCCCCAGATGAGGCTTTGGAGCCTTTGTGCATATTCTTTTAGGCAAGGATATAGAAAACTGGATGCCTAAGGTCTGAAATAAGAGAACAGCACACAGTGATACAACTTAACATTAAGGAAAGTCATTCTGGCTGGGGGAAGAATGGTTTCTCCTGACTATGCCTAGGCTGAGCTGCCTTAGCGTGCCATTGGGACATAACTGGAGCCTGCAAACCTGCTCTTGAACCCAGATGTGCGGCTGTCATGTATACACGTATTGCCTCTGCTGTCAGCCACTGGACTCTGGAAATACTTTGAAGCCTTTGTAGTCAAACCTGCCAGGTTCAATAAACACCATTAGTATTGGGGATATGCCATATGGCTGGGACTAAGGCACTGAGAGGCAATTTAGGATCATGTGTGTTGGAAGAGTTAATATTCTGTGCTGGGAAGAGGACACAGCTGCCTCACTACTTTTTCAGTGTTCATATTTAGGAGACCAAGGAGGAAGGCCACTACCTTAGAGTGGTACTAAATGTTCTCATATGGAAGCGTGTGCTGACATTATGGAGAGGAAGGGAGATCCAGATCTGCAAAGTCTGGATTTATGTCTGGAAAATCAGATGCTCTTCAGTGTGCAAAATTTAACTGGCAATCTAATTAGTAAAGATTTTTTCTTTTCTTTTGCAAGATGCCCTTATCTCAATTTCCAGTAAGGTAACAGATACTAAGACATGAGCCTTCCCATGGTGTTAGGTCTGTTTTGCTTCCAGTCACTGAAAAAAAACAGAAATCTACATTTTATTTTTTTTTTTAAAGGCAACTAAACAATTCAAAACTTTCCATAAGATTTTTCCTTGCGTTTGGTTCTCGAAATGTGCAAAAGTTGGGTTCAGTCCAGATTTAACTGTTTCAAAACCACATGCAACAGAAATGCTTCTAAGGGGCAGGTACAGCTTTTGATGTTACTTTGATTTCACTGTGATTTGGGACCCTTTTAGAGAAAGAGGGGCATAAGCTGCACAGAGAATGAAGCCCTGTAATGCTAACTATATAGTCACTTTCAAATTGGGGATGACTTACGAGCTTCGAAATGGTTAAAGCTGAGCTAATTGTTGGGACAAGACCTGCTGGGAGGAGTGAGAGCAGGAAATTTAGGAAGTGGTTTACGGCTCCCTCATCTCCAAGCTGCTCTGGCACCAGGAAAGCTAAAGCAGTTACAGAGCTCCAGGGAACAGGGAAGCCACGTCCTGGGCATCAGCTGGTCTCCTTGTGGTGCCCCATGCCTCAGGCACCAGCTGGTTGAGGGTCCTTTTCTAAACTCTGAGACAAATCAGCCCAGTGTGGGGAAAACCTAAGCTGGCCCAAAAAAGCTGGTTTCTACCCTTTTTGCATATTCTCTGTATTCAGTCCTGGAGGAAAAGAACCATTTATCCATGTCTAGTTCCTCAGAAATCCTTTGCCCTTCTCCAGCGACATTGTCTGTTATGTAGAGAGCAGCTGAGTGATTGGCAGTGCATGGTCTGATGTGGGAGTGTTGGCAACTCCCTCTGAAAAGCAGTGCTTAGACAGCAAATGATCTCCAAACAGAATCCCCCCATCTTTTTCTCCATATTTTGAAAAAACTATCTCTAGGTTTAAAAGATGACCCTAATTTTTGAAATTGCAGGCAATGTTTCTTCCTGATTTTACCACAGAAAGTCATCTCTGTTACCCAAGTGTCATATGCATCATTCATGGACTATTGGTTTTATTTAAATACAGGATTAAAAAACCACCAAACATCCATATTCCGTTGATTAAATTAGTTATTCATCGCATATCATAAGGGACAAGGCCTTTAGGTTTTCTTTCAACAATAACAGTAGTTAAAAGCTTGTGTGAGCTGTTTTCTTATATCTTTGGAAAGTGTACTTTTAGCCACACTTTTCTACCTAGACTTTTCAGAAATATAGATGTTATGGTGTAGGTCTGTGCTGAAATAGATTTGGTTCCTTCCCGTAAAAATGCCTGTTCCAATTACAAGCAATTCTCAGAAAAGCTGTTAAAAACACCTATACTGGGCTCTTCTACTTTGCCTTTGCTCTCTCTGCGTGCCTGGCTTTTTCTGGTGCTTTTATGTTTGGGAGCCGCCACAGAAAGCCCTTCCCTGGTGCAGCCCATCTCTCTTTCTAAGGTCACTTGGTACTGGGAACTGGCAAATTGCTTTAAAGCATTTCTTAGGTCACTGCTCTTCATGGCCTAATACTTCAAAGCCAGGTTGTGATCAGCTCTACCTGCAATTTCTCCAAAGTGTTATACATCTTTTTCTTTCCTCCTTAATTTTTTTCTTTTTATTTACCATGAGGTAAGAAATTGCAGGAAACTTGAGTCAAGATGACAAAAGTGTTCCAAAAAACAAACAAAGAAAAATAGTCAAAATCAGAGCTTCTGCTTTGGAAAGACAACCTTTATGGTCCTATTTCTGTTATCACATGAAAAATGCAAAGCAGCTGGAGGCTGACCTGGGTCTGGACACTGGGAAAAAAGGGCAGAGGGGGAAGGGAAGAGAGGGGCAGCAGAGAGGGGAGGCGAGAATGTCCCTTATCAGCAGCTGGGCATGAATTAAGCCTGTAACAAGTAATAGTGATTGAAATTGTGCACATCTTGTAAACCATAAGCAGTTCCTGTTAATTTTAATATGTATATATTATAATTAACTGAACATAGTCATGACTACTCTTCTTAGTTAAATATACTTACTATAATATTCTTTTGCATTACAGAAATGGCTTAATTTGGTGCAGTTGTAAATCAGAATATATACTCTCATCAGCATTTCCAATGAAGTACAAATTATGCTTCAGATACACTATTTGTCACATATTTAAAGTTATGAAGTTAGCATTACTTCTGAATATTCGTTTCAAGGAAAACAGAGACCTTTTCATCCACTGCAAAGCAAGAAACACTGTCTCTGACATAAGGCTCATGTGTACAGTGTGTGTAATAAAAACATAAATGACAGTAACACACCAACAGTTGCACGAAGACCTTGCAATGGGGTGTGTGAAACAAGTGAGTCCTGATGCTGCCTCATGTGGTCTCCACATCAGGTGCAGATCTCTGAAAGCCGCCTCGCACATTCTTCACAGCCCTGAACTAGCCATACAATGCTGGAGCCCGAGGTTGTTAAGTTCAGTAAGAGCAGGAATGAGCCATTGATGCTGCTTGAAACAAGGGAAAACAATAGGTCTTTAAGACAGCTCCCATTGCTGAATGTAAATTGGTTTTTAATAAAATGTAGACAAAACCTGATGATGTCAGAAGAATTCCACCCCTCTACCACCCTGGAGATTGCTCAGTAAATGGCAAGAAATGCATACATTTTTGGGGAGCTTTTCTGGGTTCCTTGTACCCATTGCAGCTGTACACTAGAGTCTGTAGGCCCTTTCTTGAATACCCAAATCCTTATTTCTAGCAGAGCTACCACCATGAAAATGCAGCATATTAGGTCTGTGGGGTGGGACTCATAGGCAGAAAGTACACAACTATTTTCTTTTCTACCTTTAATTTCACCTCATGGGGCATTCCACACTGCATTTGCTGTGTTTAATTTTTCCCTTCCTCTCATCAGCAATTGTTTCAGCCATATCTTGTTGTCGGTGATTCTTTTCTCAGATTAACAAAAATCACACAAAAAATACAGACCCATCTGTGCATTTATGGGTATATATGCCCACAAAATAACCACATGTGTGTGCACATATCTATTTGTATATATCACTCCATACATACATGCTGAGGGTGTGTACAGCTGCATGTGTACACATATAGTCATTTTTTGAAGCATTATGCCTCGTGTTGTTTAATTGTGCTAATGAGAAACAAACTTTCAATCAGATAAGTAAGAGCCTTTTAAGACAACCTACAAATTATCAGTTAATGCTTGATCATTTTCTTAAGCATTATCCCCCAGCAGTTAGTCGTCTGATTTCATGTGCTGTATCTGTATTAAAAATAGCACAGCTCCCTGTAATTCCTTCTGTATTTTCTTCAAACACAAGGGAGAAAGCACATTCCCTAATATATTTTATAGGCACACTCTCTTTGTAAATTTCCTTTGCAAAGGTCCTGCTCATATTTGTATCTTATTACTTTTCTTATACTGGATTTATTGATAGTTTCTAACAAAAATATGATTTCAGTATATTTACGGAACAAAACTCAATATAACAGCCACCAATTCAATTTTTTTCATCAAAATGGAGAACAATAAAGAATCTAAAGTCTTCAGTTCAGACACATAGCATCAAAAATCCCTATACTGTTAAAAGAAATAACTCAATAACAGGGAAGTGATAGATATTACTTAAAGAACAGCATTAGCTTTGTTTACCTTATCTGAGTTTCTAATAATCCAGACTACAACTTGGAGAGTTACACATATTTTGTTCCTGAAACATGTATAAATTCAGTCACATTTTGTAAGTGGGGAAAAATAATGCATATACATTAAGAAGTATTTATTGCATATTGTTACTGCTGGTAATAGCGTTATAGCCATTTAGATGGATTTCACATGAAGGCATTTTGTTGTTGTTCTGCCACATTTCTTTCATAGGGGTGGAGGGGTTTATGGGGTTGATCTTTTTTGCTAAAAGTTCATATTCTGCATTTCTAATGGATTGCTTTCAGAGAAAG
This sequence comes from Lathamus discolor, assembly GCF_037157495.1. NCBI lineage: Eukaryota > Metazoa > Chordata > Aves > Psittaciformes > Psittacidae > Lathamus > Lathamus discolor. The sequence goes on along the minus strand of NC_088884.1, from coordinate 140,102,722 downwards.
ACTGTGGAGAAAGACTAGTTGGGGGGGGGGGGGAGAGTGGGGAGGAGGGTTGTTTGGTTTCTTACTGACCACTAGCTAAAGATTTGATTAATAACTTTGGCTAACAATAGATTTTTAGTTAAATAGAGGGATGAATTCATTATTTACCTGTTCTTATTCTCATGTGTGTTGCCCGGTGATGATTATAGCTGTTTTAGAAATGATCCTTATTTATGGTATGTTGCATCATCCAGAGATGTAGTAATGATTTTAGATTTTCCACCTAAATTACAGGGCACTTTCCACTGAAAATGGTAAACAATATTACAAACTTAAAAAAAAGAAATAATCTGATTTCAGGGAAGAGGGAACCCAGTGAAAGATGTGTGCTTTTATAAGGATGGACAATGGAAAGCAAAATAATAACTCCTAAGTTTGATTGTTCAAATATATTCTGCAATACAGAGAGCTGCATGCAGGCTGGAGCAGGCATGGGGCAGGAAGGTTAAGTAGAAGAGAAGGCACAATACTTCAGATTGGCAGTAGACTGCAGCAAGAATAATCTAATCAAAACTAAATTCAATTATCTAGTCCCAGGGCAGGCTCCTGGGACTGCTGCACTGAATGCTAGCAGAGCTCCTCCTAGACATTTTTCCCCAGTCAAACTCACATGATGAATGCAGATGAAATTTGAAATATGAAAATCTGAAATAATTTATGGAAGTTGTCAGAAATTTGGCCTGCTTGTGGTGTAATTTCCTCTGAGACGAGGCAGGCTGGCTCATTGCTTCTAGTCTCAGAGCAGTTGCTGGTCTTCCAATGGATGGATCAACCCCTTTAAAATGCTCTTCCAGACAAATTACAGCTCATTACAGACAGCCTTGCACCATGCCATTATGTCAGAGGAAATCTTTTTTCATTTGCACAAATTTGCTTGGAATTCTCATATTTATTTGAGCATCCATTATCGAATCTGAACATTGAATTATCCACAATTATTTTCTGGGTAGGCGGATGTTTGTGTATATGGAATAGATAGTGACTGTGTAGATATACAAATAGTACAGCATTGCTGAAAATCCTGCCTGTTTCAAACAACTGCATTTATGCAGAGAGTTGCTCTGTGTGTGCGTATCTATCTATCTATCTGTCTGTCTGTCTATCTATAAAGTTGTTTTCTGAAGATGGTCTTTTAGGAGACACATTTACGTTCTGAAAGGAGGCACCTACAGAAACCAGCTCACTTCCCGGTGACTCAGAGCCTGTTCTTTGTAGCTATCACAATTAGAACTTCTGTCTGTGCACATGTAATTCGTGTATGGTCTGGCCCCATGCGAGACATCTCCAGTTGTTATGTACTTTAAATTACATTCTGTAACAAACATGCTGTCTCTATCACTGCCATGCTCACATCTAGCACACCTTCCACCTCTTCCCTCTGCTGAGAATTGGAGTAAGCACTGACATGCAAGAAAATGGAAGGGGCAGTGATGGGATACATCCTGAAGTCCTCACTCCTTTCCTCTCAGGCAAATTTTGCCTCAGTTAGGAATATGAGCTAAATTATGCACTCAATACTTATTTTTTTAGTTTCTTAACCCTGTTACTAGGCTACTGATATCACAACTTTATGGTTGTTTAACATTATAAATATTCATTGGAAGAAAGATTTTGCAAATGACAATTCTTGTGTGAAATTGTCCTCTTAGTTTATATCATACTGGAGATCAGAGTCATGGATGTAATCATTCCAGAGGATAGGAGTTTCCATAGGGAACCAGGCCAATACATCATTGAGACCATTTGGGGGGGGTTTGATCATAATCAGTGTTAAAAACCTAAAAACCCAGCACTGGCCACTTTGAGCAGATCTGCCCAAAGAGGAAGAGAGTTTGGAGGATTTACTTTAAAACATTTGTCTTTGCTTTAGAAACGTTCCATTGCAAATACTCTCAGGCCTCCATATTAAAGTTTTTAAGTGCCTTTTGTCTCTCTTTACATAGATATCCTCTGACTTGTTTCTTATATATTCAACCACTGTAGCTCTCATATTGTCATTATTTGTGTCCTGTGAACTTCTCACAGAAAGCTTGTTCCAACCTTCATAGACTAAGAACTGTAGGAGAGTAGAACACAGAACTGGTTGTTCATGATGTTCACATACATTCTCTTTTGTTATTCGGTCAGGTTATGAAGCACTGAGGAAAGGTTCACACTGTGATTAGATCTCCAACAGTCAAACCTTTAAAGGCAAGAGCATTTAGGGCCCTGCTATTTTCTTGAAATAGAATTAAGTTGGAAAACTTCCACAACACCGCAGCAAAGCAAGCAGAGCTCAGTTTAGTAAATAACACATGCCCACAAACACTCACTCAGAGCCTACTCTGCTGAGCTGGGCAACATCTTCCTCTGAGGGTCCCTCCTTTGTTTGTCAGAAGCCTGCCCAATGCTCATGGAGAGGGTGCTCCAGCATGGGCGCAATTGTCTGTAAGTCTTTCTACTCCAGGTATTTGGAGCTGTAGTCTTCAAGAGAGGTGTGGGGCACTGCTTGATGGCTAAGGCAGACTAGGCATGGCTAGTATGGGGCAACCCCTTTCCACTTGTTATCTATAGGGTATGGAGAAGGGCAGGTCTTAACATTCATCTTCCCTCAGTACTGTTGATTGTTGTGGTGATGCATTATTGTAGATGTGCATTTATAACTTTTGCCCATTCCAGCCTTTGGGGTTTTTTCATTATTTCTCCGGAAAATAATTAGAGGAACTTTCCTTTTCATCAGACTGAAGGGATTCTTTCTAGTCATGGTTATTTTATTTTTTTATTTTTAAGAGCTCCTCAAAAGATATCTTTCATGACGTTGGTCAAATGTGTGCTGATCAGACAACTTTCCATCCTGGACTATTTTATGTGTTTTGTGATGTATCAAGCTTTCTGCTACACACCTTTACCCTTGCTGGCTCATCAAGTCATCTGCCTGTACGAGAAGACTTTTCCCCATCTCACTTTTCAGTTTGTACTCAGTCTCTCAGTGGAAACCGGATATGGCTGGGCTGTTTGGAGGGTGGACATTATCTGGGACAGAATGCAAAATGCAGACTGCTCAATGATCTCAGGATAGTTATCCATGTCTGCCTTGGGACAGAGCCCGAGCAGAAAGGGCTCCATCACTGCAAGCAGAACCGTCAGACACTGCAATAAACACATGAGAATAAAGCATGGTAGTATATGCAAGAATTCTATAGTCAGCAGATAGTTCTTAATGACCTGCAGAAACTTGCAGACATTGGGGGGCCACCCTGATTCCAGCAAAGAGCCCCAAAAGTTCCTGGTTAGTTCAGGTATTAGAGGAAATGCATTCACTGCAGGAGACCCTTGAAATGTCTATTTATGGCTGGACTCAAGAGGTGTGAGTACTTCTAAAAACGAGAACTGGGGTGTGTTGGGATGATACCAAAGCAAGAATGAACCCTGATTGATTATGAGGCTTATGAACATAAGTCAAATGTGGCCATTTGTGCAATTAACGCAGTGATGCTGAGAACAGCAATATCTAGTACTTTATGGTAATTCTCTGAACAGAATTTTGAATGCAGAAGGAGTCATTTTCCTACTATGGAAGTTATTTATGTTAAAGATACATAACGATATTATGACTTCAAAAACCAGAGCCACAATATAATTAAACTGAGAAAGCTTTGAGCTATTTTATATGTCTTGTATTTGCATTTTACTCATAATAAATATAAATTGTGAATATTCCTTTAGAAAAAAAAATCAGAACAAAAATAATTACTTGGGAATCACAAGTTTTGTTTATTAGGATTTCTGCTTCTTTTTGTATTACACATTTTGAAATATTAGTGAAGTGTGTTCCCCCCCCCCCTCCATACCATTTGGTAGTGTTGTCAGGATAGAAAAAAAATTGCATAAACAAGTAACTTATTTAAATCAGCACATTCTTTCTCTCTTTCATTGGGATAGCTGTTGCATGGCTGGAATAGGTTGTAGCCTCCCAGCTCCTCTTTGCTGCAGGAAACTTTGTAATAGCACTTAAATAAATAAAGAGACTGGGTAGGAGTTTATTGCTTTCATTGTGCTATTGTATATGTGTATTATAGAGTCACCCCATAGATTGACACAATTAGTTGAATGCAGGACAAGACAAATGTTGTATATGACAGTGGGGTAGTATTGAAAGATGACCCCATATCTGGAGAGCTGAGAGTTATGGATCCATTGATAGCTGTTACCAGCGTTTTGAAGCGTGGCTGTTAAAACTTGCCTGCTGGCTTCTGGCTGCTGGCCTGCCTGCCTGGGCAACCAGCGGCTGAATGGAGCTGCAGGCAGCTTCGGCACTTTGTTCTTCTGTTATAATAACTGACCGCTGACTGGAGGAGCCTCTGCAAAAGCCAATGGGGACACAGCGCTGCTAATCTTTGTTGCTCGTTTCACTGGCTGTGCTTCTGTTGTTGGAGCTATCTAAAGGGCTGAGGCGCTTTCAAACGCCTGTGTATGGCAGTACTGGATGAGAAGAAGGCCTCTATTCACAAAGAAAATATACTAAACAAAATTGGGAATTCTAATCAAATATTAAACGTTTCCTCCACAAATAAGACCATAATAAGAAACCTAACAGTGACAGCTCAGCATCTCTGATTACAAGCCGCTTTCTCTTTAAATGCATACATGTGCAATCAACACACGAATGGTATAGAGAACCCACTTTCAGTGTCAAGCCTGGAAGATGTTGGCAGAAGTTCCTGTCTTCTTTGTTTTGAATATCTATAATAATCGTAAAGGTGTTATATTCTTTAGTTTTTGGTGAACACTTCACCTGTAAGTGAAGGCTGGTATTTTCCTATTAAAAACCAAAACCCAACCCCCTAAAGCATTTATGTAAATGTTCCACGTATTTACCAGGGGAAATATTCAGGAAACCTCTACGAGATATTTTGTCTGACTTTTTGAGTAAATGCAATTCACTCGTATGCAATCCTGCTCTTTGAGTTATATATTAGTGTGTGTGCATGCATTTGCCCAAATGTGTTCCCTAACATGGGAAACCAGATGACAGTCTAAAAAAAAATGACAGTGAAACAGCATGTGACACATCGCTTGCAATCTCATGAAATGGGTAAGAGATTTTTCCTGCTAAAGTTTGTCATGGTTATTTAAAAATCATTTTGAGTTCAGGCTGTGATAGGCAGAATCCACCTCAGCAAGACCTTTAAGATACATTAATCAGAAAAAGAGGTCTAACTGCAAGCTCTAGAATAAAGGTCACATTCTGTAAAGCTCATTGGCATAAGTCTCTACTAAAAAAAAAAAAGAAGAGAATCATGTGTTTGACTTCATATAGCAAAAGCTAGGCACATGGGCGACTTTCACGGGGGAAGCCATTTCTACCTCAAATCCTAAAATGCTAGTTATTAAACATGTCTCTCACAGGATTTATCCATGCAGGCATCTGGCCTGTTGGATTCTGATGGAGGAAATTCTATGTTTGGAGGAAGTTAGAAGTTTTTGTCTGAGTTTTCTAAACCAACACCAGTTTGCAGACAAGTGGTACTTGTTAAACAGGCAAGTACGGGCTAAATGCAGTTTGTAACTTGACCCTGCACTTCATCAGAAGAATATGTCGGCTACACACACACAGAGATAACTCTGTTGTATAAAGGAGTCTCTGTTGACACAAGCTGAAAAAGACTTAATATCATTGTGGAGTTTTATTATTACTGATGAGAAAGAGAACATCTTTTGAAAGAAAATATCAAAGAAGCCTACTGAGCCTCTGTTCGCATCAAATCCTTGTTGAAGGAGGAAACTCATGAAAAGTTCCCGCAGAATTACTGTACCAGGAAGAAGCTGGACTTCAGAATTTTAAATAAAGCTATTTATTTTCCATCAACCTCGAAAGAAATGTGAGCTGGCAGGCTCCAGGCCTTCAGAGTTCTCGGTGCCTCTGACAGCTCTGCTCACATGGGGTTTGTACTGGCAGAAAACCCACTGGCTGGTTATTGCCACCAACTTTCTGGGCTCTCGTAGCCTTTTCTGTTCCACCTTGCATATTTGGGAGAGGAAAGAAAGTGCTCGAGACAAAAACACTGTGTGTTGATGTAGTTAACTGATACAATGGGTTCCATGCAGGACTGGAAGTTAACATTGTTAGGAGAGTAGTATTGCTGGTAAACTTTCCTGGCTGACCCATTCCTTGGTGTTAGAGTGCCTCTGAAGTGTTTTTTATGGAGACCCCAGAAAAGAGAGTTGTTACAGTGCAGGGTGGGACAACTGGATGCTCCTTCTGCTCGGAGCCAACAAATGCTGGTCTTCTTAGCCAGGAGGAAGGAGACAGGTTAGTAGTAGCAGTGATGGAGGGAAGATGGGGATTTGCTGGAAAGAAATCAGACTGATCTTTGTTTAATACCAGAGAGCTCCAGTTTCCAAGTCAAAATACACATGTACACATGACACATCTTTTTTTTCATATAAAAGCTAGGTAAATAATATTCACTCTGACATTGTTGCCAAACTGCAAACATCTGTGTGCATTAAGATCCCTAGGAAGAGGCCAGTAAGTAAATACAAAATAACAGTATTTCTTAGTGCCCTGACCATTCATTAATATTTGTAAATTGCCTTGAGATCCTTGGATGTAGAATAGGATAGAATATGCTGCAATGTTAATGTTAATAATACAATCAAGATAAATCAGAGATAAAAAGAGATTGATAGATGTAATAGAGCTCTTGTCTAAGAAGAGACAACCAGCAGTGTTTCTTTCCATTGTCCCAAATGTCTTTGTTCACTTTTCAGAGACAAATTACACTGTACTAATAATTTCAACTCATTGATGTCTTTTGTCCTTACACTACTGCTTGTGCAAGACAACAATAATCATGACTCACCCATCATACTCATTTCTTAATAAAGTTGTTCTTTCTTAACTTCACAGCATTCAGGAAATGTTATATGGTACAAAGTTAGTGGAGTTATTCTGTTTAAGTGGGGCTTATTTCACCTTTGCTACTAACCACTAGTGTGAGTGCTCCTACCCCAAGGCAGCTGATGAGGAGGGTGCCATTCATATTAGTAAGGGTTGCTACGTTGGTCTCCCTTAAATCCACTCACTCTGTGAGTGTAAATAGTTCCTTGGAAGTCAGTGGGATTTCATAAGGTGAACAAGATTCTAGCTTTGCTGACTGCAGTAAGAGTTTTATCTGATTCGGGATCAAGGTGTTGGTCCCAAAGGTGAATGATGAAAGCTGAAGTGACAAGGGATGAAGTGAAAAAATTAATAGTCATCTTTTTTCCTCTACAACCTGTTGTCATTGCTTTACCAAATTCTACCTCTGTACAAATAATTCAAACCACCTCTTTCCTTGTGCACTTTGAAGCAGTATAAAAGGGGAAAAGATTCCTTTTAGCACCTTGTTATACTGAAAAATACAAGATATTGTAGAGGATACTTTTATCCATCCCAGGAACCCTAGCTGCTGGGTCTCAAAGTGGTCTTACCCTTGCAGTCAGACCGTGTTTGATTGTTAAGGGGAAAGACACAGAGCAGGTTTAGAAGATCACTCCTTAAGAGGAACCATTTTTACATAGGACTCTTTCTGATCACAGAACATTTGGGCACAAAGAATGTCTGTTCCCATATGCATATATTTGAAGCACCATCTTGCACATTTTCATCAGTGAATTGCTTACCTCCATGGGATTTGAATAAGTATCTTAATTATAGACTATTATGCCCAGTGGTGTATGTTTGCATATAGTCTTTATAAAATAAGAGCTTTTCCATCTAGCCATTATATGGCACTAGTTTTGGTTTACTTCAAACAAGTTATTTTAGTCTTGGGGGAAAAAAAAAGGGGGGGGGGGAAGGGGGGGAAGGTGAAAAGGGTAGGCTTAACCTGAGGAAGGTTTACACAAATCTAACCATGTCCACAGTAGGACACTTGTCATTCCTTGCAGATCAGGGTCGAGGACTGTTTTATGCCGTGCCTGCCAGAGTGGCTTTCCATCAGCAACACCATCCTACTGGGGACTTCAAAATGGATGACTGCCACAGTGTTCACCATCTCTAGGGGCTGGGCTTGTTTTATATCTCTCCCAGCCGAAGAAAGAGTGGCTGGCTCAGCTGAGGAGCCTGGAGGACCTCACAACCCCATGGAATATAACATCGAATATATAGGCCCTCTCCCACCAAAACATTTGGGACGCTGAAGATTTCAACACTCTTTATCTAAATCTGCTTTTTATTACTGTGATCACATCCACAGCTCTCGGCTTACTTTCCTCCTGCCACACATCCCTGCGTGTGTTTGTGTGTGTGCGTTGAAGGTGTTACAGGTGTGCAGTCACAACAGAGAGGGATCACCTTGTGACAGGCACAACCAAAGCCCGGCTGTGGGGCAGACGGGTGGCCTCTGCTTTGAAGACCAGACCCGCGACTCCTCTCTTGTGGGTCCACCACCACCACCAGGCAGCGGGTGAGCGAGAGAGAGCTGCCAGCCGTGCCGTGCCGTGCCGTGCCACACCATGCCGCCGGGGGAGCCGGCTATGGCCCCACGCTGGGCTCGCAGGCAGCTGCGTGGGCTCGAGCCGGCGGGGCTCTATGGGGTATGAGGGTGCGTACACGCGTGTGTGTGTGAGGGTGTCAGAAATGGCCCTTTCACCCGCATCACGTCCCCGGCAGCGCTCTCCTGCCTCAGGCGGCTGGTGGCTCAGTGCACAGGCTGATTAGGTAACAACAGAGCACCTTCCCTCCCTGTTTCCTCTCAATGCGCTTGGGCCACGGTTTTTGAAGGAGCCCAGCCCTGCCACTATCCAGCCATTATAAGGGGATGTATGGAGCTTTATCCGGAAAAAGCTCAGCCTTGCCCCAGGCTTCATCAATCATTTAGACCGGTTCAAATCCCCTTCATCGCGTTCCGCCTCATTAAACCTATCAAGGGGGACTGAAGAGAGTTTGTATAGGTCCAGAATGCCTGTACACTCCTCGCTATCTCAGCGCGTAAAAAAAGAAGAAAAAGGCAAAGAAACGATTAAAAGGAATTTCGCCGGCCTGCCCGCTGCCTCCGCACATCAGCCTGTCCGGGCGTCCCCTCCCGACGGCGGCTTGGGGAGTCCCTTACACCCTGCCCCGGCCCTCCGGAGCGCTCAGCGCTCCCGCCAGCTCCGTGATGTACCCGAGGTGTGAAGGCCGGGGCGGTGCGGTCTCCCCCGGCCCCTCTGCAGGCAAAGGGAGGAGGACGGAGCCGTGCAGGATCCTTCCAGGCAGGCAGAGGGCCGGTTGCCATTGAGTCTCGGGGCTGCCTTTTTGAAATAAACGTATTATTTTATCCCCTGGGAGGGAGAGATAGAGATAAATTAGCTCCAGCAAAACAGTGCTGGTTGTTATTTATTGTTATGTTTTTATTCTGACGACATCAACAGCCAAACTAGGGGTGCCTCTCCACCCCTTCCCTGCTGCCGCCCTGGGCTGCGCTTCAGACCCCGCCCGGCGCCGCGCCCTGGAGCTCGGCTGCGAAACGCCTGCATCTGCAGCTGAAACAAAGAGGGGAGGCGGCGTTATCGCCGACCCTTTCTGATATTAATAGTCATAAAACCTGGAGTGACTGCCGAAAGCAAATGTGTTAAATGCCAGGGGCCGGGGTGGTGCTGGGTCTAGATAAAACAAATAAGAAGGAAAGGAAAAAAAAAATACAAACAAACAAAAAAAAGGCAACGCACTGAATCCAAGTCTGTATTTTAACTTTTTTAATAACGATTTTTCCTGTGCTGTAAGCTTGCACCGAATCCTGGAGGAATTGCTAAATCAGATTAAGGTTATATTTTGCAACAGACTGGATGGAGCAATAAAGGAGAAAGCGCGGAAATGGGACTTCACCCATCAATTAGATCTCTATTAGCAGCCAATGCAGGCTTCACCACAGGAAATGTCACGTCCCGGCAGAAGCAGAGCCTTTCACTTTCCCCTGAAATTAAACAATTCTTCATGCTCGCAGACCCCGGGCGAGCCGAGCCTTTGTTTGCCGGGCGCAGAGGGGCCGCGTCCCGCCAGCACCTGCTCGCTGCCTTCGCCGGGACCCACGGCCGGGCCACTGCCTGCACAGGTTGCCCCAACACCTGCGCTGCTCGCCCGCCTGCCCAGCGCCCAGGAAACCGCGGCCTTAAAAGGCTCTATTAATATTAAAGGGGTTATTCCAGTCATAAGCAGGCCATTACCAACACAATGGATAGTATTTTGAATAGCAGGTCGGCTCATCTATCTCCATAGATCATATCTGCCAAAGACGGCCCCCCTCCCCCAGTTGTTTCCCACCCCCGGCTCCTTGAGTTTTGGGGGCTCCTTCGCAGCGAATCTCGACGCTGGGTGTGAGGCCGCGGTACGCTGAGGCGGGCAGAGCGGGCCGCTCGCTGGGATGGGGGAAGAGGCTTCTCTCCCACACTCTCGGCCCGGAGCTGAGTGCCGGGGGGTCTTGGGTCTGCCTGGCACGGCGTGCTGGGTACCGCTCCCTCTCTCCCCCCTCCGGCACTGCACCGGCGCTGAGGAGCATCCTGCGGGGAGGGAGGCGGGGAAGGGCACGGGGCCTTTCCCGCGCACGTCCCCCCGCCGCTCCTTCCCCCCTTGCCGCTCAGAGAAAAGAAAGAAGAAAAGAGAAGAAAAGCCCTTGAATTTGCCCATAAGCGAGAAAGGTGCAACAGGAAAGGAATGGCCAAGCAAAGGGGGAAGTCGCAGGGGGGATAAAGAGAGCTCTGTTGCCCCGGTCCTTGTTGTTCTTGCTGCTGCTCCATTCAAGCACCGAATTCAAATGGATATTTTACAGTTCAGCCCAGCTGAACAGGGGCTCAATGCCTGAAAGCTGCCGAGCTGCCTCCGCGGACATGCTCTGGGCCCGATATTATAATTTTCATAATGCGCTTTTATGTAGCTCCAGCCTCCTCCGGTGAGGAGCCCGCAGAGCGGCTGAAAGAGGCTTTGAGAGACTGGAGAGAGGGGCTGCACCGAGCGGAGAGCCCCCCCGCCTGCCCCGGCCGAGGGAGCCTCCCTCCAGCCCCCGGCACCGGCGCTGTGTGGCCTGGCATCAGCACCGTGCGCTCCATGCCTGCTCTGTCCCGAAGCGTCCGGAGCGCTGCGCCCCGTCCGTCCCCACCACCAGCCCGGGAGCACCGTCGTAAAGCTCCGTCTCATCCTGGGGCACCGCCGGCAGCTAGCGACGTCTTGCCCCGAGTGTTCGGCTGCGCCTGCACCACCCTGGAAAAGGGCGAGGAAAGGGGGATTCTTCCCGTCAGACAGGCCATGGGACTCGAGTGGGCCCAAAAGCCACCCTTTTACCTGGGTGGAGGGAGGGGAGCTAAACAGTAAGGAGCCAGGAGGGTTATTATTCAGCCAGAGTGACTGAAAAATCTGCAACTGTATTTATCATCCTGGGCAAGTCATCTGCCGCTGAAGAGGGTGGCTGGCTGAATCGTTAACCGACTGGTGCCAGCGGCTAGGAATGACATTCAAAAGGTTATTGATTTCCCTTCAGGGCAAAGAGACTGGACTCCGCCGGTGCCAGCACGCCTCCGCCCCTCTCCGCAGGTGCGTGAGCTGCGCTCGCCATGTGAAAACATCCGCGGTCTCCCTCCTCTTAGGGATATTCTGACAGCCCCTTCCCCCTTGGGAGGCACCGGGCAGCAGCGGTTTAAGACAGTGTCACTGACGAAGGAAAGGGACTAAGTAGATATTTCTAAGGACAGTTTTAGTTTCAAGTGTGTATTTAGATATTTGTTTGACAGGGAGAGAAGAGGAAAAAAAAAAAGGGGGGAAGAAAATATTTTTAAAAATGGGGCGGAGAGGAAAAAATAAAGAGAAAAATAAAAAGGAAAAAAAAAAAAAAAAAAGGAAAAGTAAAAGAAAGCAAAAGAAGAGGAAGCAGGGGCCGCGGAGCAGGAAGTACACAGAGCCGGCCCCGCACCTCCCCGCTTCTGCACGCCCGCGGCAGGGCTTCGCTTAGGGACGCCGCAAGCAAGGAGCATGGGAGAAATACTTTTATCTGCTTATAGCGTTGCTTTTGACGTTTAGCAAGGAGCAGAAAACTCCCTAACAAACAATACTATTTCTATCACACTGTTGATAACTGCAACCCGAATATGAGTGACTTGTCCACAAAACCTTAAGTAACTTCCACCGTGTGTCTCCAGCTAAGCTGCTGCTGCAGAGTTATAAACAAACGGAAGCATTTTTGAAGCAGCCCAGACTTGGAGACTTGTTTTCTCTCTGCTGAGGTGTCATAAACCCTACTGGGGAGCTGGAGGGAGAGCTTTGCTTTCTTGCTCATACGATTCCCAGCCCGGCCCGGCCCAGGCCCCGTGCTCCTTCGGCAGCTGCCGCTCCAGGCATCGCTGAGGAGCTTCGTTGACGCTCTCCTGCCCTCCGGCTCTGCGGAAGAGCTGGGAGGAGGGTGGACAGCAAACTTGTTTTCGCTTGAGGAAATAAATGGGGGGGGGGGGGGGGGGGAGGAGTTTTTTATCTCGTTCAGGTAAAAGTTCACTCAAGATCCCTCTCAGGGAGGGGAGCTGCGAACAGCCCTGAAATTTACACGGCGTGAATTGCTCTGCTTCACACCCACGGGGGCCGTGGGGAGCCACGAACGGCCATAAGCCGCTTTAACCATTTCCCTCCGCCTTTCCACGTGGTCCTTTCCAAAGAAAGGCAGAAATTCTGTTGGGCAGATGGGCCGCCTTCTTCCCCCTCCCTCCTGCTGTCCCGCCAAAGAGACAGCGAGAGGCCTGGGACTCCTCCTGCGCCCTACAGAAGGGTCCGGGTGCTCCGGAAGGGCAGCTGCGCCCACTACAAAGTGGATGCTGCTGTTTCTAGGTTGTTTTAGTTTGGGAACAGACTGCGCTCATGTTACAAATGCAATTAATAGTAAAAGCAGCATTTATCTGAGGAGTAGGAGGCAGCTGTACACCGCAGGTCATTATCCATTAGCTGGGCGCGTTCAGCACTTAGCAGGGTTGTCGCGTTCAAGGGGAGGAAAGGCGAAAACTAATGCCTTATCTCAGGTCCTCCCACCACCACCTTCCTCTGCCGGGGACTGGGCAGTTTACGGGGCCGGTTTAAGGCAGGCCGCCCCGGGGCACAATGGGGGTTGGGCCTGGCAGAGTGTGGGGAACCGATGGCTGACCCCCCTGACCAAATCCCAGCGGAACTTGTGGAGTTCAAACCTCCAAACCTCCCCAAAATGTATGTATGTGTATACATATATATATGTATATATCTCTTTCTTGCCTGCCCTCTTCCCAGAAGGGTGCTTCTTGGCTATGGGCAGGGACCAGAGAGGACCGGGCCACTCAGGTCCCAGCCGTAGGAAAGCAGTTCCGTACCTCAGTTTCTCCATTATACAGACCTAGTCCCACGCCCCTAGCTTACTTTCCCAAACACCTGCAGGGCGATGCCCTGTGCTGGTGATGCTAACGGGGTTTACACACCCTTGCAGGCCTCCCACAGGACATGAGCTGCCCCTCCCAGTCCTGCCCGGATGCGGGAGCATCTAATGGGCTAATGCGCACGACCTTGTCTCTGCAAGATATTCCTGGTCCCTCCGGCCTGGAGCTCTGGGACTGGCTCAGAGAGCTACCAGAAACCCGGGAGGCGGGAGCTCTCCCCTCTACCACTCGGCAGGGCAGTGCCAGCTGTGTCAGGATGCACTGAGGTTTCTGTACAAGACTTATAGGGCTTCTCCTTCGTTGGATGAAATACTGTTCTCCCTGGTTCAAGAATACACTGAGTAAATCCATCAGGTCTGGCTAAAACGTGGCTCAGGCCACTCACTCGTTGCAGCATAGAGCAAAATGCCTCCTCGTCAGAGTGGTGAGCTGGGTGAACCGACTGCCACCTGCTTAAACCTAAGGATAAGATGAAATAACCTATTGATTTAGTCGCTAAAAGAAAGAGGGAGGAGGGGGGAAAATAATCCACCAACCCAAACCAGCCTTTTTCTGTACTCTGGAAGAGGAAAAAAAAATAAAAATAAAAAGCACCTCTTCGTAGCTCGTGGGGAAAAAGGTCAAGCTACTATTGACAAGTATGTAAAGACATCTTCTAACCATGGGAAAACATGTATAAATTGTTTCGACTCACTGCATTCAAAACCAATGGAAGTGAATTACAAAACTGCACTTCTTGCATTGTTGAACTGAAAGGATAACTATTTATCATCTTATAAGACAGCTCGAACGATCTTTATCTGCTTTGCCCACTTTCTGACCCAAATTCAGGGTTTTTATGGAAAATTGCAGTCAGTTTGATTGATGAAATCCAAAGATGTCTAAAATGGCACCAAAGATCTCCAACTGTGCAGACTCCAACCGAGGGCTTCAATGTTGGCATTGTTCCTGCGAAAAAAGTTGAGAAAACGAGCAAAAGTTAGGGAATTTCTGTTAAAAAACTTCAAATTTCAATGAGGATCGCGAACCTATTATCCCTATTCATGGGGCGAACTGTGTGAACACAAAAGTATTTCCCACACATTGCAAAACAACAACAAAAAAACCTTTAGTTTTAAGCCGCGCAATAACCTTCTTTGTAAAACGCTGAATAACCCTGTGCCGCAAATAAACCCAGCAGTTCCCGTTCAGAAATCAAATAAGTTTAAATCGTATAAACGGGAAGCTCACGAGAAGAAGCCTTTAAGGAGAGTGGGGGGAAAAATATATGTATTTCATCTGTGCAACAGAAATGAAAGAGAGTCTTAGTTTAAGATTCGGAGACGCAATGGAGAACAATTTTTTTAACGCAATCTGTATCTCCAGAGAGTTTAATCCAGGTCTTAGAAGAAGCAGTTCAGCGGAAGAAACTCTTTCCCAGCCCTTCTCGTGGGCTCCAAGGAGGGTGAAGCTGTGCCTGCCAGGGCTCGGGCGGCAGCGCACTGAGCTGAGGGTTAGGGCTCGGCATGCAGATGAACGCTCGCTGTGTTGCCTCCCCGGGCCAGCCCGGACCCACTCGCGGCGTGGGTGTGGGGCAGAGCTCTGGCGCTGCTCGGCCGCGGACCTGCATGTTAGTGGCTCCCCGTCTCGTCTAGGGCCACGCATTATTGTGGAATACTGTCACCTGCCTAATTGTGCTAAATGGCCACCCCCTATTATTAATAATAGCTGGAACGTGGCTCCTAGACACGTTACCAAGGCTAGGAAGCTGATGAATGAAACCCCTACTAGGGAAAATCTTGGTAGCTGTCTTCTGTCGCATTACCCAAGGGGGCCGGCTATAAATCTTCCTTCATTTTAACCACGTTTACCCTCATACTCCTCCAGGCTAGGGATGCTGTGTTAAGATTGCACTGATGTGCCAATGCTTTGGACCAGCTGCTCCTAAATACAGACAAGTCCTTGTCAATTAAGCCATTGAGGAGCAAGGCCTGGGAGCTCTGGGGCATTTTAGCAGGCAGCAGTGTGCAGCCCCAACAATTAGCATCCATTTTGAAGGGACCTCCAGGGCACAACTGCACAGGCAGGGAAGAATCAAAACACCAGGCAACTTCAATTCTGAAAACCGGTCACATAATGATACTGAACAGACCGGCCTAGGAGAAGTGAGCCAATCTTTCTCGGGAAGGACATTTCCCTGCTCCCCCAGCCAAGCCGTAGGGCCGAGGCACGCCGAGAACCGCGGAGGCAGAGGAGATAAATGAACACATTCATTTGCCTGTGTGATCCCAAGTTTCCTTTGGCGGTTCTTCTTTGTAACTCGGTGTCACCTCAAGCAGCTGGTGGCATGCAACGCTCCCATGATCCTGGCCTTTGGCCCAGGCGGAGCTGGACAAGGCAGCCCGCTCCAAGGAGAAGAGCTGCGATGTCTCAGGTCAGAGAGGCCACACTGCCAGTGGGACAGGCAGAGCATTGGGAGTTCAGCTGAACAAAACCCCGAGGGGATTAGGGAGCCTGGGGTATCATTAGCGAAGGTGTTTGCTTAAGTCATTAGGAAGCCGGTAGCTAGGGGAAAAAAAGGCTTGTTCCACAAGGCACCTCCCCAGAATGGCAGGGCTGGAAATGAGGAAGATATCACAGCGCAGGACTATGTGACCCTACCAAGTTCAACAGCAGAGCAAACAGCACATGCCATTAGGGACGGCAGTCAACCGGGAGGGAACAAAGAGGGGAGGGCACCGGCGAAAATGTTCCTGTATTAAATATGTAAAAGTATGGGGACAAGGGCAAGGGTCAATGAAAGTCAACAAGAGAGCAGGCTTAATGATAGAAAGAATTTAATATCAAAAATACATAAATCTGCGTGGGAGGCAGCCCCAGAATAGGCAGAAAGGAAGGCAGCCTTGGAGTCAACATTCAGTTGGTAATAGAGCGAGAATGGATAGCGCCAGGTTGTTAACATTTAACACAAAAGTTAGCTGGGAATAAAGGACGAGGGCCGGCTCCTTTAATTGTGGGTCCACGGAGAGATTTCCATATGTCACACTAAATGGATAACACCAGCCCCGCTCCGCAAGGTTTCTGAGTCCCGTCCCACCCCACCCCCGTTTCCCCCTTTACTTTCGTTCCCGATTATTTAGGTTTTTTTCCGTCCCTCTCCACATGCCCCCCACGGAGCTCCCGGCCGGAGCGAAGACAAAGCTCCGGTGAGCAGAGCAGAGGGGAGCGAAGGCTTTCGGGGAGCCCATGACTCCTTGAGGCTTGCCGGCCGGCCCTCCCCAGCGTGTCACGACTCGCTACTGGCTGTCGCGACATGAAACTGAACTCCTGCCACTTTAAAATGTTAGGAAAGCTCCGTAAAAGAAAAACGGGGTCAGAGAAGAAAGAGGATAAAGGACCACTCTCCCGTTCAGCTAGGCTCTGTTCAGGACTGAGGTGGGCGCCGCCCGGGCCCGGCTGCCGTCACCGTGAGGGGACTAGGCCGGGCAGGCTGGGGGAGCGATCGGGCCGGGGGAAGGAGGGAGCGGATCCTCACGGACCGAAAAGAGAAAAACCCGCACCCCTGATCAATACGGCAGTGTTTTCGCGCTAGTTCAGGAGGTCAGGCGGGCGTAGACACAGCATGGAGAGTTATTTATGTCAAGTCGGGTTATTGTAAACGAAATCCAGCAAATTGCACATAAGCTCCTCGGGGCCGCCAGTGGGCTCGTGGGCAGAGGTCAGTGTCAGTCAGTCTGTCCATCCCTCTGGAGACAGTAATTGTCCGGGGGCTGACACCGCGTCGGGGGCGATAGGCTGCTCCATCCATCTCCATCCAGTTATCCCGGCGCCGGAGCCAGGGCTGCCCGCTACTCCGCGGGTGCGTGGCACCAGGCCACGGCCGGGCTCGCTCCCGGGAATGCCACTGCGCTCATGGGCTGTGCCGTGCTGTACCGTTCCGTGCTGTGTGCCGAGCCGTGCTGTGCCATGCCAGGCGGCGGAGCTCCCCCCGCAATCCCCGTGCACCCTGTGCCTTGTACCGCGCCTCCATCACCCAGCTCCATCGCTCCCCCATAATCCCTTTATTAATAGGGAAAATCTTCCTTTCTGACAATTTAATAGTCCAAAGTAATCATCTGCGTGACATTGCCCATCCGTCTTCTCAAAAGGGAAAACAAAGGGGATGTTTTTTTCTCTGGGCCTCTCCAGATCCTTTTCTATTTTGAGAGGGAGTCCCCACAATGGGGTCCTTATGAACCATAATGGTTATGTTTATGATGCCAGCGATACCAGTGTATGAAGACAATTTTATGCCTAATTAGAAAATGATGTCAGCAATGGGGAGACAAAGAGGGTTTGTTCGCCGTGCCTGGGTCCCCAGCCATCACTCCTGGGTGAATATATCGCCTCTTCTGTGCCTTGCGTCCACTATTTTTATAACATCTCGTCCATTAGCTCCTCAAACTGTTTATGATATCGTGGACAGTTAGTAAAACAGCTCAATTTAGCGGTGGATTAAAGCAATTTTGAAACATGTTCCGAAGGGAATCGCACGGGAGGAGAAGAGCAGCCCTCCCCGCTCCTGTCCAAGGGGACTTCACCTCTGGGAAGACTCCAATAACTGCAACCCCAGCCCCACTCGATTAAGGGATAATTTTTAATATATATGCAATAAATGTTCACTTTGTTAGATTGAATGACAGACAATAATATCGGCAAATCTTCATATCCATCCATTACCGGCAAATGAGCCGCACAAAGAACATATTTGCTTTTGATTAATTTATTTGCAGACTCTGTTTGATAAAGCAATAACTATTTGGTTAAACTTGACATTCGGTCTTCGGGGGGTTATCAGACCAATTCCCTCTCGTTCGTGGGTGATAATAAAGCTGTTTAAACGGGATTAATTATTAATTGGTTGCAATTAATTTCCTCTCTTCTCCGCGTCGACAGACAATGAGGATCACTCACTCCCAAACAAAAGGCTGCCATAGGAGCATCCTCGCCCCATCCGTATCTATCTCCCTGTATGTCCGTCTGGACCTCTTCATCTCTCCTGCTTCCTCTACGCAGCACCTCGGATTTTCTCTCCTAGGCATATTATCTACCCTAAAAAAGGGAAATTTCCCCCTCAGGAGGGGCGAAGCGGGGGTGAGGGGACAGAGGGTGCCACT